>NW_007727839.1:272888-281008 GCF_000696425.1 Galeopterus variegatus | reverse complement strand
AAAAAAAGACAAAAAGGAAAAAAAAAAAAAAAAAAAAAGACAGGAACTTGTTCAGGATACCCAAAACTGAAATTGTCCAAAGTGTGAGGCAGAGGGCATTCATTCACTGAGATTTAAGTTAATGGCCAAAAGAAATGACCACATAGATTCCTACATATTTCCCCCCTACATTCAAACCAAAATCAAAACTAAATTTTTTTAGAACACAAAATTCATACATTGGCACAAGAAGCCCTTTAAGAAAATGAATTCAATATTAGACATATAAAATTACTAAGGTTCTTCCTAGGGGCTAGGAAGGGGCTCATGAAAATGAGGGGTTTTTGCTTCATTAGCCTGACAATGAATCCACCTCTGGTTAAAAGTTACTGGTGATGACTATGTTTTGCTGTTTGAATGAGTTCTTTGGGCACCATCCCTGTAATATCTTACTATAACTTCCTTGATTGAATTGGGGGTAGGCAAAGAACAAAAGTGTCAAACTTTGTTAGTAGATCAGCAATAGAAGGTTTGATATGAAAAGGATATTTTAGTTTAAATTAGTTCTCTAATTTATTTTGCCATGTTAAATGACATATTTAAAATGCAATTTTTTATTGTAAAAATAGCATAATCAGTACAAAATAAATCTGAAGAATAAAGGCATACAACAAACATTCACCAGAATCATGCTATTGTATTTCCTTCCAGTCTTTTTCAAAGGCCTGAGTGTGTGTGTGTGCATGCATGTGTGTGTGTGTGTAACCCAAATTATATTCACAACACAGTTGTCCTATCAGAAGTCACCTTATTCTTATAGAAGATTAATGGTGATTGACTATTGACTTTTCCCTTATTTTTCTCTTTCTCTCATTATTTACATATGTGTTCGTTTATTTTCTGTGGCCTGGAAGGGACTTCATTCTATAATTAAGCTCAATGTTAAAGTCTTTGGTTTTTATACAGAAATAGTACAGTTTTAGAATTTTGGACATCAAATTGCTGTAGAAGGAAGAACTATATTTAGTTGTGAATGCTGACAATCATGCTGTAAATTATCTCCCCAAGACTGGATTGCTACAGAAGCAAAACTTTCCCTAAAGCCCAGGAAATCCCTGACTAGATGATTGGACAACTTCTGGAATAGGGTCTTGATCTATAATTCCCACCCTGTCATTTATCATCTCTCATTTAGAGGGATCAGGGAGAGGAACTGACTTTTACATTAAAAAAAATAGTTTTAACGTACCTAAACAAATACTCCAGAAGCAGTAAAAGCTTTTTTGGGTGACTGCCATAATATGTTTCAGAGATAATATGCAGGTTTTTTTTTTTTTTTTTGTATTTATATGGGGAAAACAAAAGACTGTAGATTATCTTTTTGCAGCATACAAATTCTATTGGCATTAAAAAATTGTTTTTAAAGTCCAAGTGCCTCAGAGAGATATTATTTTTCAGAAGCAGAATGGTGTGGCGAAGAGAGCATGCACCACATGTAAAGGATCGTGGATTCCTGTTCCAATTCTCTACCATTTGGCCTCTGCTTTCTTGTTCTTATACCACGTTGAAGATTCCTTGCAGCTTTAACTTTCTGTGACTCTTTTATAGTTTATTTTGACACTCATTTCTTGATAGATTTGAAGTGTTATCTTGGCAACCACTAGCTTCCCTTTGTCCAGAGTCAACACTCCTGAATTCAGCATCTCTCATTCAACTCAGCTGACGGTGTACTTCAAGGGCAGCAGAGAACCCCCATATCCTATCTTCTTTCCACAGCCAAGCCAGTGAAACATTTCTGCAGGAGTTATTCTCTGCTCCACCAATATATTAAGCATTGTTGATGGCAATACAGACATGAGTTAAAGTCAACAGTCATTAATTCAATACTTTCTTTTTTGGCACCTACGACATGCCAGGAACACGTAGGCAGTAGAGATGCAACAGTGAACAACACAGGTGGTTTCTCTTCTCAAATCACTTAGTGAGAGATGGAGACTTTGATAAAATCATATAAATAGATGTAAAAATGCAACAGTGACAAGTGCCACCAAAGATAAGTATATGGTGTTCTGACAATCTAGAAATATTATTTGACCTGGTTAGGGAGGAGGTCAAAGGGGCCTTTCCAATAAATTGATGCTTAACTCAAGATCTAAAGGGTGTCTTAGAGTAAAGAGCAAAAAAATGAAGGAAAGGAGGATAGGTAGAGGGCATATCACGTGCAAATGCCCTGGGACAGAAGCAAGAAACACGAGTCCATGAAACTAAGGAAGCTGAAGGTGGCTGGATCTCAGAAAGCAAAGAAGAGCCTGGTAGGAGATAAGGTTGGAGACATTGGTAGGACCTAACTACATAAGACACTTTTGTCCCATTTAAGCAGTTTCATCTTTATTCTAAGAGCAAAAGAAAATCATGGATGGGACCTCAGTAACATGATTAAATTTACTTATCAATCACATTTCACTTCAGAAAGAAAAGTGATGAAGTAAATTCGTCTAGAGTTAGACTGTGGAAAATTAAACAGTGATGTAATAGCTTTATTGTTATTCTGGATTCTGCTATGGACTGATAACCTAACTTTCCTTGAATATCTGTAGAACATATTATGGGATTAGCCAGGACAGTACCAGGGGGACAATAGAAAGTTATTTTTCTCTTGTTTGTTTCTGCATTATTTATGTTACTAAAATATATTTAGACATCTGAAGGACAGTCTAAGGTCCCACAGGATTCCCAGAGAGCAGACTTGAAGCTTTGCCAGATGAGAGGCAACACAGCTGCATGTTCTCCAGGAGAAATTCTTTGATGAAACTTCCAGGTATTTGCCAATATGCCCAACAGAGGGGCCTGAAAACCCTCAAATTTTTCTGGTCATTCTTCCTGAGCCCTTGTGATAGTTCCATATTTTATACCATCTTTCAGTGAAATGCACACATATTCTTTATTCCTGAGAAACTACATAATTTCCAAGAAAGATGCCCATTCCTGGTAAATAGCACCTCACAACCACATAAACGTCATTCAAAAAATGATTCCCCATCATATTGAGCACCAGCAAGTCCCTGACCATTCCAGCTTAGTATGCCCCACTGTTCTTGCTTATGAATTATCACTGGCCCTCACTTTTTTCTTATCCTGCCACTGTGGTGATTCCAGTTGAGTGCAAGAAGGAACGGCTGGATGGGACATAGATTGATACTTATCTCTTCAGTCTTCCCAATCCCTGTTTCCTAAGGTAACATCAACAGAAACTTTTCATTAAGTAAAATTACAACATCATTAGGTTTCAGATAAAAGTCACCAAACCAAGAACTCTGGTTCTGGTTAGTGGACGAAATACAGGTTTAATACATCAGACTCCTAATAAATATCCAAAAGGAATTCCACTCACCTTGTTCTGTGACTAAGCCAATTTGTGGACATGTTAAGGTTGACAATGCTGACCTTGATCGTAGGAGAACAGGAACAAGGACAGGAGGTAAGATTGCGGAAGAGCAAGTGGGGCAGGGGGAAGGTAGATTGTTGGCTTTTGACCCCTATAAAGCTATGTAACCTGTTCAATGACAAGAGTTTAAGTTAATCTTTTGTGTACCCCACAAGAACAGATACCTCCACTCTAGGTGAAATCGTTCCCTGATAAAACAAAGTCTGGTAATGAATAAGGGCATCAGGCAATTATTTGAATAGCTTCAGAAGGCTGCAGTGATTGTTATCTCCATTAAAATATATGAACAACCAACAACAAAAATAGGGAAAATGAATGAGGATTTGATTACTCTGTGCAGAGATACATTACTTTCCCCTTGGGTAAAAAGGAATTAGAATACAGGGGAGCATACAAGTACAAAAGGCAATGTCTTGCTGACGCTACCAGAGGTTTGCATGTTTATTTCTATGTTCGTCCAAATAAGGCAAATGGATTTTATTGGTTTACAGATAGCTGAAACATTACATCCACCATCTTTTTTGTCTTATTACTCATTACTCTCTTTGAGATTTTATTAAAATGAGAATGGAATGCTTAGTGACTGTGATCATTAGCTTGCAGAGGCTGGCTTATGAAACAGATTGTTAGTGCCATAAACACAGGCCTAGGAATCTATCATCCAGTCCCTGATGTGGCATGTCAATTCTCAGGGAATGGCTTATCCTAAATAGTGTTTGCAATTATTCATAAATATATAATGACAGTGATCCTTAAGCAAACTTAATCCAAATCACTCAATCCTGCACTAACAATAATTGTACACCCAGTAAAAAGCAGTGAGAGGCAACTGCTCTACACTTTTTTTGTGTTAGCCATTATTCAAATACTGTGCTACTAACCCTACACAGCTAAAAGGCCGCAGAATTTGGAAGAACTAATTCACTGCTGTAAAGTTTTTAAATTTTCAAGGTTAAATAAGATAAAGCAATGATATCAGATAAGGAGAATGAATAACAAAAAGGAAAACATGTTAGGTGTTAGATGAACAATATAGTTTTCTCTCAAATTTATACAGGTTATTAGAAAACTAAGAAATAAAAATACTAAAACTATACTTCATTTAGTTACTCCATGGAAATAAAAATAGATAAATGGAAATTCATATCTTATGCCAGAATAAGGATTCAAATTTTAATAATTCTCTATAAAATTATAGCATTTTATAGCATTTCTATAGCATCTCTATAGCATTTCTTATAAAATTAGCAGAATCTCAAAGTACCTAAATGATCCCAAGTTTCTTATGAAAAACAGCATGTGGAAAAGTCAGAATAGCTATGAAAAAAATAATGAAAGAAAACTGGCATTACTAAATATTAAGGAATATTAAGCTACAATATTTTAAATAGTTTGTAGTGGCCTAGATTATTAGAAGAGCAATAGAAAAGAGAAATCTTATATAGAGACAAATACCTAAGGGGATTTAATATATAATAAAAGTGAATAAAAGAAAAATTATTTAGCAAATGTTGTTGGAATAAGGTTAAAAATAATTGTTGGATCCCTTTCTTATTTGTTACATCAAAATAAGATTCCAGTAGAACAAAGAATTAGTAAACATATAAGCACAAAAAAAAAAAAAAAAGAAAGGGATCATATAAGGATAAATGGAAATGCACAATTTTTTTCCTTGAATACCCGAATTAGAAAATTAAAACCAAGGAATGATAAAAAATGTTGATAAATTTGTATAAAAATTTAAAACTCCTGCCACTTCCTAAATTGTCATGAACAAGGTTAAAAAAGAAATGATAACTGGGAAAACTATTTCTAGACCATATGATATTCTAAGCATTAATGCATTCAATGTTAAAATCAATAGATAAAAATTTTAAATTATTTAATAGGAAAATGAGAAAACATGAACAAATAATTCACAAAAGCACAAAACAACAAATGTTCAATTAACAAAAGAAAAATTTGTAAACTCACTCAGAACAAAGAAATTTAACCTAAATTGACCATTTTTTACACATCAAAATTGTGAAAATTTAAAACTTTAATATCACCTGACATTGAATGGTGATGCATTGAAACACTAGATATACTCTTGGTAGAGGTTTAAATTGATGCACTTTTTACAGTCTTTCACAATATCTATAAAAATGTAAAATTTATGTACCCTTTGACCCATTAATTCTACTTCTAAGATTTTATCCTACAGATATTCACCAATTTTTCAGAATACGTGTATAAAGCAGCTCATTGCAACATTTTTGGTAATAGGAAAACAAAACAAAACAGAGTAAACCATATAACAAAAGCAGAAACCCTAGAAACAACCTAAATCTATAAAAAGAAACTGACTTAAAAAATCGCTACACAGTGACTAAAATTAATGAAGTCAGTCTGTTTATAATGTGTACTTGATATTTTAGTGGCACTGTTGTATGAAAAAAATCAAATTGTGTAACTGTATATAGTTCAATCCATTTCTGTTTTCTTATTTAAAAAGATAATAAATTACATATGAACTTACATAGACAAAGAAAAGTTAAACATTTCTTTTAGCTCATATAACATCCCCGATACTTAACGTTTGGTAGCCTCCAGTTGCTTCTAATTTACAACCTACACTTTAAGGCCAACCAGTAATTTCCATTCCCATCTACCCAAATCTAAATTATTCAGCTTCAAGGACACCCTGCTGAAGTCTGTTAACTCTCCCAAGTATTTGCCTTTTTTAACATTCCCGGGGACAAATGAGAACACAGTACAAGAAAGTAAACTGAATGAATTATTTATATCAGAAAATATGAGTGTTACAGATTAATGGGTGATATGTAATGGCAAAGATGTATAAACTACAGTCTATAAATAACTGCAGTTTTAAGTATCCAGATAAATGGGTAAAAAAAATAAAATCTATCAATTCCATCAACATATTACTCTTACTGAGTCTTTCCATACAGCTAAATTCCTAAAAGTCAATCATATTGAAAGCTGGAAGATTCCAAGTGGAAAAGTACTTTCAAGCAACATGTGCTGGCATATATTTCTCCAGTTTTACAAGTAAGAAAAATTCTTACAAGAAAGAATGTCTGAAAGAAGACACTTTTGAATTTGAAGGGATTTTGGATAAAGATGCAGGGAAGTCAGTCTATCCTTCTATGTCTTAGGTCACTGCAAATGAGGAGAGAAGAATAAAGGGGATTTGAACTTTCCTCAACAGGATGTTTATTATTTTCATCTCTGTGCAGTGTCTATGCCATTTTCCTATCTGATCTTCCCAGGCAGCATAAATTTGCCATAAACTTGTAGGTTCTAGAATGCACAGGTTCTGAAATTTGCCAATTTACTATGTACTTATTTGGACAAGTTACTTAACCCTTCAGACTATAAAATCTACCATAATTTTCTCATCTATAAGATAGAACATAAAGTCTGTTTCTTAGGGTTGTTGAAACAGTGAAATGATACGAAGAATTTTAAGTGCTTAGCATGGTGCCTGGCACATAGTAAGTACTTAGTAAATACTATTCATGTAGTCTTCCTTTCTAATCATCTGTTTAAAAATTAAGGGATTTGTCTGATTTCTTTTATTTCTGCACCTAGCACTTAAATAAGTTAATTCTGAAACATGACGATTGCCATGAACTCTGAAGACTCTGTGTCTCCATGTGCTGTTAGGTGTCTGTCAGTCCTGCCTGTTTCCCATAACATTGTAAACAATTATAGGGTATAGGCTGCACACATTTCTCCTGGTTTTCTCTTACCGGTGTTTAGTACATACACACACAACAGATGCCCAACGAGTGTTGTTGCCTTAGCTCTCTGACATCTGGAGAGATGCAACACTTCCAGGTTGCAATATTTACTACCTGCATCACACGAATGAGTAACTAGTTAACCAACCATTGAAGGAATAAAATAACAGGCTGATTAGAACTTATAGTAACAGTTCCTGTGGGTCGATTTCTGCATTCACCTTCTCAGTGTGTTTAGCTATTTCTCTCGAAGAGACAGTCCGTGGCTACATGTCATAACTCCCTTTCGGTATATGGGCTGCTGTACACATGGATACAATCAGCAAGGAAGGAGCTGCTTACTTTCTCAAGCTTGGTAACTACCACACCAGGAGATGAGTCATCTTTACCAGGAGATATATAACAAAACAATCATAGAATATTTGCAAGATAAATGAAAATATCATTAATGGGATGGCAAAGAAATTAACTTGTACAGGGCAACAAAAAAATCACTGAATTAGAGCCATACTTAATTTCATTTATACTCAGTTAACCCCAGTTCATAAAAGAGACACAGAACTTAGCGGAGCAAGCACCTTTTTTTGGTAAGACTGGATGTGCATTTGAAGCGGCCTGTTCAGAGGTGGTCTGATGGAGACCCCACTTAGGCACCCTTTGGCACTACCACTGTTATTTTCAAACTCTAGAGAAGCTGGGATGGGCACAACTAACTTTCACAAGGAAATCTCATAGCTGTTATTATAAACAAAGTAGCCACAGGTAATCTATGGTTGTGTTGGGTTAAGTCCTTCAGTGTGCGACTAAGTTTACTCATCTATAAAATAAAGAAGTTGGACAAAATCAACTCTGGTATCCTACAGTTCTTTTATTATAAAAATTTCATCAATGCCTAAAACCTGGCAAAATCTTATGGAAGTAAATTCTCATTCTGGATACTCTGTTTA
>NW_007727839.1:271409-272687 GCF_000696425.1 Galeopterus variegatus | reverse complement strand
AACTCTAGAGAAGCTGGGATGGACACAACTAACTTTCACAAGGAAATCTCATAGCTGTTATTATAAACAAAGTAGCCACAGGTAATCTATGGTTGTGTTGGGTTAAGTCCTTCAGTGTGCGACTAAGTTTACTCATCTATAAAATAAAGAAGTTGGACAAAATCAACTCTGGTATCCTACAGTTCTTTTATTATAAAAATTTCATCAATGCCTAAAACCTGGCAAAATCTTATGGAAGTAAATTCTCATTCTGGATACTCTGTTTACAGCAAAAAAAGATGCAGCAAAGTTTATGTTGAGAGGAAGACAGTACACAGGCAGCAGGGGAAATTATAGTGCAGTGCGGAAGAGCCCTGGCTTTGTAGGCACAGATCTGGGTTCAACACCTGGCTCTGCCATCCAGCTGTAGGACCTTGGCAAGTCCCTCCACCTCACAAAGTCTCAGTTCCATCATCTGCAAAATGGAGACAGTAATCGCTATGTCATGGGTTGTTAGGTCCAGGATGTTGTACGTATTAAATGTTAGTTGTTATTGTTAAAGAGCTAATAGAAATAAATGCAAAAGCAATTGAAGAAGAAATAAATTCCTATTTTATGGACCACAAAAGACCTCTCTGGATCATTATCATATTTACATATTTTACCCAGGTATAACTAGTGCACATTTATATTGTACTCCTAATATGACAATGTTCATTTAATATTTAGTAATTAGCAGCAAGGTTATTGCTGTAACATTCCTCTAGAAGGATCTTTCTTTTCTGTATTTCTGAACAGATAAAATAAATGAATGCAATGTGTGTCTAGTTAAAAGCTCTTATCGCCTCTCACATCAGACACTGGTTTGATTTCTCCTTTTAACTGCAGTGAGGTCACACTCCTGTGTTTGTGACATAGCAGCAGGTTGCCATGGAGATGATAGCTTTATCAGCAACTCAGCCTTGCAATGACTTCACAGCAAGGTTACCAAGAAGCAGATGGGCTGTGAAGGAGACAAACCCCCTTGTCTAAACACAAATCACATTGATAATTAATTAGCTGAAGCAGCAGGGGAAATTATGAAAATGTGTGAAAGGTAAAAGGAGTTCTACTTAATACAGATTTGATAGTTCTATTTCTCTTGCCAGAGAAAAACCATATCCCTCCTGCCCTTGAAGGTTGTGCAGTATTCTGAATAAATATGGTACTAACTGGTTTGAATGTTCCGGGGTTCACTTCCTAGATGCTTTGGTTTCTTGGTTAAAGGAGCAAAGTAAGTAGAATAGCAAGTATTTTGAG
>NW_007727839.1:269239-270256 GCF_000696425.1 Galeopterus variegatus | reverse complement strand
TTATGGTTTTTTGCCACTTTGTTTTAGAACTGTCTTGTTAAGGAGAAATGAATATATTACTCATACTTTTCTTTCATATATAGAGCTCACTTGCTAGGTAAAATGTCTTATGAAAACACTTTTTACCTTTGTTAAGTAAAGACAATAGGACATAGCTCTCCTGATACAGCAGCTGCCCCCTTCCCCACCTCCTCTGAAACACAGCCTCTGTCTCTGCCTTCTTTGTAGACAGTATCTAGGGGGAGATGACGTATAATTACTTGTCTGATGGGGTTTTAAATTATGTGAATAACTATCTCCAAGAAGTGTAGAGCCATCCATTCTTTCCTCAGTCCACATATGATAAGAACTTTGGAAAGTGAATTTTGAGATGGTTTAAAATGAATGACCTAGACATCGAATGATTTATGTCCACTATCTCATTTTCCCAGAGAAAATGACTAATTTCCCAAGCCTGCAAACAAAGAAAATGAAATAAAGAACAAATTTTAAAGATGAAGCTAAAAACTCTCCAGAATCAAAAAGGATATGTTCAGTCTGAGCCAGCTGTCCCATTTTTAACTCTTCCATCTGTTGGTGCACATTATAAAAAGGAGGATAAAAACCCAAACTATAGCCAACCTATTAGCCAGGTAATTTGATTTTCATATATTTGTGAGCTGGTGAGGCACGCTTCCTTCTCTCTGTGAGTAAGCATTGAGGCTGGCAATTAACCCTGTTCCCTTTAGCAATCAAATTTGTTTGCTGGAAACTCACTCAAAGCCACCTCAGATTGGGCACTATGCTAATGACCTGTGCTGAACTTGAGTAATGTGGAAGTCCAAAAGGCGGCAATATTTTCTCTCAAAATACCTTTATGTATAACTAATTGGACAGAGCAATAAAACAAGATGGTTAGAGAGATTATTGAAATGACATTCAAGAACTTTTCTATTTTTTTCTTTTTTTATATTTTATTTTGTTTCCAGTTTTATTGAGGTATAATCAAGCAGTTTTCTTAGTATAAGACACAAAAAA
>NW_007727839.1:248127-268518 GCF_000696425.1 Galeopterus variegatus | reverse complement strand
TTTTGTTTCCAGTTTTATTGAGGTATAATCAAGCAGTTTTCTTAGTATAAGACACAAAAAAGTGGGAAAACAGAAACTTAGAGAAAGATAAATAGACAACATGTGAAAAATTACAAAGATTATTTTAGTTATAAAGAAAAGCACCTGCATCTTCCTTAAAGATGTAAACGCAGATTTGGAGGAGCGGGATTCTAGAATGTCTCCTCAGGAGCACCTCCTATGGTCCCTCTCACAGCTGTCATTCAGGTGATAACAACCCCTTGTTTGTGTTTATGCTGAGATACACGATATTTTAGTGGCCGCAACCAAAGGGGACACAGAGGGCCCCAGTGGATAAGAATTCACTGTGCCCTGTCCTGGATCCTGCTGGTCATCTTCACTGAGTCCTTGTCCTCCCAGTTCTCACTGGGGATGGGAAGATAAAGGGAAGGGACAATCAGCTAGCAAGGAGCTTTGCAGTCTGGACTAATTTATTTACCTTACATCCAAGAATGTTCTTGAAATCTCCCTATCCCACAATCTTTTTTTTTTCCTCCCCCCACAATCTTATGTCAGGATTTTGGGATGTCAAAAAGTCTCCGAAGAGATGCACAGTAAGCAACTCGAGGTTTTCCTCCTCTCTCAGAAACGGAACAATAAAGTGTTAATGTTACTATGTTCTTGTTATTTCCTCAGGAGCATAAGAATCCTCTTTCTCTACTATTTCTTTGATGGTTGTGATCATTAATAAAGCACCAGTATTAAAGGAATAAGTATCTGTTTTTCTTTAAATCACACCTTCTCCACTTTATCCTAACACACATTCTATCTCACTGTTATCAGATCAAGACACAGATTAAATCCTATTATATTATATAGGGTAAAATCTCCATATATATAATTATATTATATAGGTAAAATCTCCTTATATATACATATTATTATTATTATTTTATATATATCAGACAATAATAATAATTCCCAATTAATCATCTTTTTTAAATAATACAAAATTCTGTTAAATTTATAACTAAAATTAAAATTAATAACTAAAAACTTAAATAGTAAAAAATATTTATCAATTTTGCATATAACAAACATTTATTTATCATCCTTTATGTGCCAAGCACCATGTTGGGTTCTGGGAGTCCAAAGATAAATGTCAGATGAAGCTCTTGCTCTCAATGTAGTTAACTAAAACAGAATTTTTCTGTAAAAATGCATTTGCAATAGGAACTCATTTCATCAGCATGGTTACTCTCTTTTATCATGGTTATCAAGATGACCTCTTTTAAGCAAAGCACATGGAATTCTCCTTTGAACTATTTCCTTCTGCATAACCCCCTTTACAATTAACCTTTGACTCTATCTCTCCATTAACTTTTTAAAACCATCCATATTTCTTCATTCTTTTTCCTCTGAGTTTTCTTCCCTGTATATCTTCACTAGGAACAGCAGAACTATCACCCTTGAATTTCTGGAATGTAACGCTGTGTCCCTTATCCTTCCCTCTTGTTACTCAGAGTGACAGTTTAAATCTAAGTGGCATAAGTTTTCTTCCTCTTTGCCATTTCTCCATTTGTTCATAGTTCTTTTGTGTGCCAGGCAAAAAAGTAAGCATTTTCAGATGATATAAAAATAAAAGTATAGAAGAGAACACACCAACCACTATCAAATTTCCTGTAAGTTGTAAGAGTTGTTCTGAGCATTGCTTCTTAATATCATAGAGAAAACATATATCCCGGGGAAAAGGAGAAATTGGTAAAGGGACATGAAAATCAACTACATTGTATATTGATAAATTTAAAAATTAAATTAAAAAAAAAAGAAAAAATATATACATCCTGAGATCTTTGACCAATTTGACTTTTCAGGTGTGTGGGTTTATGAAACCTCAAGTTTTAGAGCTTTAATCCACTTTTCACCAACACTTTTAGTTACTGAACTGTTAGGAGTCTGAATTATTCTCTGTCCCTGGCCACACGGGTGAGGCAAGAGAAGAGGGGGCAGGTACCCTGGCTCACCATGGTCTCCTCCTGTTGTGAAGTGTCTACATTTGGCCATGTAGCTGCCCTCTTACTCTACTTCTAGTAGAGGCCAGGAAAGAGAGAGAGGATGATCATGCTGCTATTTAGTTATTCTTTAGAAGGGCAAAGTAAGAGAGACAAGCAGGCTGATTTAAAGCCCTCCTCCTCCAAGTGTGGTCCACTGACCAGCAGCGTCTCCATCATGTAGCCATTTGCTAGAAATGCAGTGTCAAGCTCCATTTGGATGTACAGAATTAGAACCTGCATTTTAGCAAGATCCCCAGTGACTCATATACAAGCTGAAGTTTGAGAAGCACTGGCCTGGAAGATACCTCCTTTCATCTACAAAGTGCAAAGAAAGTCAGTGGCTCGCAAATTGAAGTAGAGAAACTGCTTTGGAGACAAACAGGGAGAAAAGGATAGAGGGCCAGGTGTGTGGGAGTGGTGTGTGTGTGTGTGTGTGTGTGTGTGTGTGTGTGTGTGTGAGAGAGAGAGAGAGAGAGAGAGAGAGAGGAGAAATGAGATGAAAAGACCTGCCCACTATTCACACACCCACACAAACACCCCTGCCTAAAATCGTTCAACCCGCGGTGGATCTCAGCCACTAGGAATTGATGGCTAGGCATATCTCATGTCTGTATCCTACCTGAGATGTTCACGCAATTCCTAAGTAGCAGGAAAACAACCTTAACTTTCATCCTTAATCCAAGCCCTAGGTTTGATGGAGGCAGTCTTCTTGATATTTCCCTCACTGGCCAAGGGNATCAACTACATTGTATATTGATAAATTTAAAAATTAAATTAAAAAAAAAAGAAAAAATATACATCCTGAGATCTTTGACCAATTTGACTTTTCAGGTGTGTGGGTTTATGAAACCTCAAGTTTTAGAACTTTAATCCACTTTTCACCAACACTTTTAGTTACTGAACTGTTAGGAGTCCTAATTATTCTCTGTCCCTGGCCACATGGGTGAGGCAACAGAAGAGGGGGCTGGCACCCTGGCTCACCATGGTCCCCTCCTGTTGTGAAGCGTCTACATTTGGCCATGTAGCTGCCCTCTTACTCTACTTCTAGTGGAGGCCAGGAAAGAGAGAGAGGATGATCATGCTGCTATTTAGTTATTCTTTAGAAGGGCAAAGTAAGAGAGCAAGCAGGCTGATTTAAAGCCCTCCTCCTCCAAGTGTGTTCCACTGACCAGCAGCGTCTCCATCACGTAGCCATTTGCTAGAAATGCAGTGTCAAGCTCCATTTGGATGTACAGAATTAGAACCTGCATTTTAGCAAGATCCCCAGTGACTCATATACAAGCTGAAGTTTGAGAAGCACTGGCCTAGAAGATACCTCCTTTCATCTACAAAGTGCAAAGAAAGTCAGTGGCTCGCAAATTGAAGTAAAGAAACTGCATTGGAGACAAATAGGGAGAAAAGGATAGAGGGCCAGGTGTGTGGGATGGTTGTGTGTGTGTGTGTGTGTGTGTGTGTGTGTGTGTGAGAGAGAGAGAGAGAGAGAGGAGAAATGAGATGAAAAGACCTGCCCACTATCCACACACCCACACAAACACCCCTGCCTAAAATTGTTCACTAAAATCGTTCAACCCGCGGTGGATCTCAGCCACTAGGAATTGATGGCTAGGCATATCTCATGTCTGTATCCTGCCTGAGATGTTCACGCAATTCCTAAGTAGCAGGAAAACAACCTTAACTTTCGTCTAATCCAAGCCCTAGGTTTGATGGAGGCAGTCTTCTTGATATTTCCCTCACTGGCCAAGGGTTAGGAAGCTCACTAGAAGAAATTTTCATGATTATTTGAAGCATGAATCCAGGAGGGATATTTTTCTTAAAGTAGCACACCTCTCTTGATCATTTGGGCATTCTTCTTATAACATCATCAAACACAGAATTGTTGATTCTAAGGGTTAGAAAGAAACATGGAGGACAAGTCCAATTTGTTACCCAATGCTGGAATCCCTGCCATAATTTGGCTAGTCATTGCCCAGCTTATGCTTGATAAAATAAATGAAAGAAAACTCAAAATCCATGCTCACATGTCATTGAGCATTCACTGACATTGCAGCTACCTTGCACATTATCTGAGAAGGAAACATTCCACTGATGACACAGGTCATTCTCTTTTGTCTGGCATGCTTCTCTTAAAGACAGCTAAGCTTCAGAGCAGCAAGGCAGGGAGAAAAGAAGTCCTTTCATAAAGAAATCCTTTTGCTTAAGTGAAAGAATATATAGTAGTCATAAAAATGGTAATTAGAGCAGCATGAGAGAGACACATTTCTCATAATAACAATAAAATACCACCCAAGATTTACCATTCCAAAGAAAATCTTTGCTATTATTGTTGTTGTTGTTGTTGTTGTTGTATTACTGCTAGTAATAATCATAGGTTACTTGCTAAGAGACTGGCCTTCAGTGTAACTAAGTAAGCATACTTAGAAAGGGCTCCCCTGAAGGCATTTGTTCAATTAATAAAGGAAACTGACAGATCTTCCTGCAGCCTATTGCCAGGTACCAATTGATTGCCTCCTGTTGATAACCGTTTAGCCTGCGTTCCCATACTAATCATGTGGTGCAAATTGTTGGCCTCTGCCACTCAGTGACAAAGCAGATGGCGTTTCAGTGGGCACAGCAGTGCTGCCCACCAGCTCCACTTTTCACCCTGGGCCTTTTCCATCCTCGCGCCCGGCCCATCCTGCCTTCCTCCTGCCTGTTACCCAGACACAGATCCGGGGCTGTGTGTTTCTCTGGGAAGATGTTGGAGGGCACTTTGGAAATGGAAGAGTAAATTGGTCAGACTCTAAAGCCGCAGCTGCAGGAGGAAAGACACATCCCTTGGCCATGTCTCACGACCTCTCTCCATGCTTAAAGAAAACTCATAAGCTCACAGCATGAATTACCATGACCTCATTATAAACACAGAATTAAGGTCATAGAAGGCCTAATTTGGTAACTAGGTGATTTAAAAAAAAAACATCGAAGTCCCATGAGCTTTGGAAGTTGTACCAGGGGGAGGAGGAATGGGCAGTAAATATGATGAAAATACACATGTGGAGGAAAACATTGATATGTACATGTTATAGCTCATTACTAGGCATATCAGGGAACACTTGGGCACAGTCATATTTGGTGACGGAGGCATAGTTCCCCAATCCCGCCTTGCTACCCACATCTCCTCTGTCTTGCCTTTGGGAATGCTGAGTGTTCTCGCTTCTTTTATAGGCTTCATTTTTCTGCCTCACCAGATGAAAGGCCCACAGGGAATCCAGCAGGAAGAGGTATGTATGCATGGTGGCTGCAATCATGTATGTTCCCAAGTGTACCTGGTGCTATTGCACCTGTACACATTTAGGCTCAGTATTCTGCCATTTGGTGGAATACCCTTCATGCTCCAAAACACCAGGGATCACTACAGACACCCCTCCTCGAGCTTTCTATTCCTAACCGGAGCACATAAAGACTGCTCCCTCCTAGAACATTGCTTCTTCCACTTCGCACCTGTTGCTTAGTCAGGTAAAAGCAGACCCTTCAGTCCTTCACACAAGATCCTCCACGCTGTAACCTAAACATGGTTTTCTGTTCCATCTCCTACCACTGCGCCAGACTAACCCTATGGCTGTGTCCTACTGAACCTCACATTTCCCTCCCCTCTGTGCCTTGTCTTCGCATTTTCTTCTATCAGGAATTCCTTTCCTATAGAGCTCAATAATCAAACCATTTCTTTCTTTAAAATGTTACAGGATATGATATTTCTCTCTATTAAACTCTATATCACATGTTATTTGCATATTTGCATACATATTTAATTCTTTGGAGAGATTAAAAAAATATTTGAGGATAAATACTCCCAAGACTCTCTGCTAAGCCCCCGAAGAATTTTTTTTCCTCACGGAACTAATAATTTGCTTCATGTGATAACAAACATCTCTGAGGACATTTTCTAAGAGGTTTACATAGGAAACTTTGTGGCAGTCTGAAATGTGAAAATCTTTTTAAGCTTGGACTTTAAACAGGAAGTAACTTCCCACTGCAATAAGTTTAAAGTTCCCGGTCATCGCAAGGGAGTATGAGGAATGCTGATCTTATCAGTAGGAAATAAGTCAGCAAAGAGAATAGATACAGGACAAAACACCCACCTTAGGAGCATGGAGAGATGCCATGCTGCTCAATCACTTCTGCAACTAGCAAAGGAGATAGTGTTGGAGAAAAACAAGACCTGAAGAAGAATTTTGTTAAGAAAGATTTGGGAACTTAAATATCATAGTTTGAGAAAGTACTTCTGAACCACAGCTCAATACAAAGCTAATACTGATTACCTAAATGAGATGAATTAAAAGGAATGTTTGTGGAACTGAAGAGTACATACTTTAAAATGACACTCAGCTACTAAAACACAATGTCTTTAGAGTGTCTGCTTGGTACCTGACATTGCTATTGGGACCAAGCAACCATATTCTGTAGTGGAGGGAATTCTTTAGAGGGAAAGGAGAAAATAAAAATAAATAAAAATTCTACAATCCTGCAAAGAACAAAACAGGCAACCACCATCAAAATCAGAAACAAAAAAACATAATCATCTGAAGACTACACAGAAGATTGGTAAAATGTTTTCCTATTTCCAATGGCAAAAAAAAAAAAAAAAGCTTTCACTGCCACGACCCTAGTTAAACTACCACGTTTTCTTCCTGGGATTAATGGAATGGTCACTAACGAGTTTCCCAAGTCCAGCCTTGGTCCCTATGAGCATGTCCTCCACACAGGCAGAACACTTTTTCTGAATGAAAAACCGGCTCATATCATCAGCAGCCCCTANTATACAGTCAACTATGTTACAATAAAACAATTTAAAAAGTACATACTCATGCATTTCTGTACAAGCAATCTCCACATTCTCTTTTGTCTCCCTTTTTCATGTGATGGTTTCTTGTGCTGAAATACCTTTCTCCTTCCATCTTCCCCTAAATTCCCCTAGCTGACTGCTACTACTTACCAGTATTCCCTTTATCACCCTACTTTCTCTTTGAGTGTCTGTTTCCTCCACCAGACCAATAGCTCCCTTAAAGAGGCCTGATGTTATTCTTTGGTAGATAACTCTAGTACTCAGTGCAGTAACTGGTTTCTATTAGTGCCCAATCATCATCAGTTGGGGGAACTAATTACAGCTTGACCTTGTGTTGCTGCTTTCTCCTACACCAAGAGGAGTAGTTTCCACATTGTGCCTTAGGGCAGGGACTTCGGTACATGCCTATTTCCAGCTTGCTGAATACCAGACATTCAATAAGTACTTTCTAAATGAATAAACAGAAAGGATAAATCCAATCAAATAAAACAGTATTAAAACTATGTCCACGCAAATACAAGGGTGATCAGAACTGAAACTTGACATTAAGTATCTTTTTGCCAAAATAGAAATCTGGAACTTTCTCACAGGAGATTAGTTATCTTAAGAAAGAGATGATTAATTTTCTAACCCTTTTTTGTATATTCCAATTTCTCTTTTCGTCACGTGGCACAGTAAAGGCACTGGAGTTGAAATTGCGAGACCCTTTTCAAGTTTACATCTGAATTATGAAACGCCACATCTACTAGCCTCAGCCAGAAGCAAGCAGCATTAATATTAATGTTTAGAAGGACCTGCAGTACAGCAGCGGGATGATTTAAAGAGAAGCATAATCAGGGACTGCATCTTAGTAAATAAATTCAAGGTCCAATTTGTTTAGTCTTTCACCCACATTTTTTAAGGGAAATTAATATTCTTTTTAAAAAGCAAATCAATACAGACTCTGAACTGCTGACTTTGTAGGTTTAAAATGGAAATGTTTCTCTCTTTTCTAGCAGCCTCCTGGCTGATACCCCTATTTCCAGCCTCTCTATTCCATCCTAACAGACAGACATGCAGGGATGCCCTCAAAATATCACTCATGAGGCAATAATTTGCCCAAGTTCTTGTTGCTGTGTGACCAGTACCACCTGGCTATTGTGGGGACACAGACCACGGAAGGGCCCATCTTTGTCTTCAGGGGGTTTATATACCAGATGGGGAGAGGAGGCTCTTTTAGATAAGGCATCCAAAGAACAGTAACAACAAATGTACTCTGAATTACTGCAGGGAAAACCATTTTCAACATTGAGTTTCTACCCTGGTGCATCTCCCATGATCCTCCTGACTTCCCTCCTCCCATAAAGAGCACTAGACACTTTATATGTATTATCTCACTTAATGCTCACGATGACCCTTGGAGGTTTATAACATTATGGACATTCTACAGATGAAGGAGCTGAGATGTAGTAACATGAAATGATCGATGCAAGATCCTATGTCTGAGAAGCGGTAAAACTAGTATTCAGAGCTCAGTTCTTCCTAATTGTAGCCTCTGTTCTTTCTGCCAGGCTATCTCCCCATCAGCAATCACCCACTGTCTTTAGCATTGCTCTGCCATCTCTCATGAGTTCCTAACATCTCTATTCTGCTGAGACCAAGTTGAAGTACTTGGCATCTCTGGAACACATTTTGCTAAGGAATGTTTTCACATCTCAACTTGCTCACCCATCACCACGAAAAACTTAGAAAGTGTCTGCAGAGCACATAGGTTCAAAGTGCAGTATCTGAAAGCAAGCAAGCAGGCTTACATCCCAATTCTAGCTTCACCCCTTTATAGATGTCTAATCTTGACAGGTCACCTTCCCCATCTGCGTGTCCTTATCAGTAAAATGGGAAAATAACAGTAGGATCCACAAATGTCACTACCTTTGGTCACTAATGCTAGTTATTATATTTTCACCTGTAATTGAAGAATGGCCATCTAGATGTACAAGTTCAGTTATCGGACTGGAAAAAGCCATTTGAGAGTAGAAATATTAAATGGCATATGGCCTTGCCCATTAGAAGATGAAGTCATAATAAATTAATTGTATAGATAGAATGAAATTTATATGTATATATAATACAATCCTGTGGTCTTACAGATGGGGAAATCTAAGCTCAAAAAAGGTAGAATAATTTGCCCAAGTTTGCACATCTATTGGACGGTCTTTTCTAAAAGACGACGTTGTTGCCTTTGCCTCATAGTTTCTTACAGTGCTAACTCACTTTTATAAACATTCTTCCACACCACAGTCACAAAAAGTAGACTCCAAAGAGCCCCTAATCACTCATGTGCCCCATTTTTAGCCATCTCTCCAATGGCAAAAATACTGGAACCTTGCAAATCCCAACTAAGCCTTCTTAGCTGAGACGGGATTTACTCTGGTTTTAAATTATTTCAAAGATAATAATTTGAAATGCAGTTTTTTCCTATGAAATAAATATTTTAACCATGAGTGAAAAATCTAGTTCAACTCATTTCAATAAATATTTGAGTGCCAATTTTGGTTCTGGCAGCACATGCTAGATGTTGGGGATAATAAGGTGGGACAAACAGCATGGTCTCTGCTCTCAGGCTATCAGAACTTCATTTTAAAAGTTTCACATCTCATCTTGGGAATTCTCTTTTATTTAGAAGGTTAGGTAGAAAAGACCAAAAAAATTTTTAGTGCTTTGGTCTAATTATAGGTAGAATAAAGAATGAGGTAAGACATCAGTAATAAAAGTTTTCCGTGTTTCTAGAAGCTTCTTTTGCATCATAATTTAATAAACTTACGCCTTTCTTATCTCCATCATTTTTTTTCTCAAATAAAATCCTTGCATTCAATATTAACCAAGGTTGTGAGACTATCTGTCAACTTCTACAGCCTATAGGAAACCTAAACTCACTAAACATACATGCACACTCTCTAAAGAATATCATTTATTTATATCTCAGGATATGTTTTATATAATAAGATACTATAATATTTGTAAAATTTAGAACCCAGTATTAGGTTTTGATATTCTTTAGTGTAGGTAACATAATAATATAATCGTCACCATCACTATTTTTTTAGACCATATGTATCTCATGCTAAAAACTGTATATGCATTGTCATGTGTAATCTTACACATAAATAGAAATTATTATGCCCATTTCACAGATGAGGCAGCAGAGGCTTGGGCTATATAAATTTTCCCAAAGTCATGCATACATGGTAAAACTGGAATTTGAACCCAGCTCTGCCTGACCAGATCTCATGTGTCTTTCTAGTCCCTAGGAACTTTTTTGTACAAAGTATGTGTTCAAGAATTTTTTTTAACTGCTGAAGTCTGAAATAGTGGAAAAGCAACAAAAATTCTATATTGCAAAATAAACCTCTGGAAAAGCTTAGCAACTAGACTTTGAAAGAGCTGTCAAAACAGAGTCCCTCGTGATTAGGCCTATATAGGTTTGGAAAGACCCTTAAGCAGCTTTTCAGAAACTGCACCAAACATGCAGCAGTGAATTCTGAAGGGGTTTAGAACACCTTTTTATTGCTACAAAAAGGAAATAGAATTTTTAGTCATAGTCCATTGAATAAAGCAATCCAAGTTTTTTCTCTACTGAGATTTTAGGGGGAAAAAAAGAATAATAAAGGTGTATAAAACTTCCAGACTTTGACCAAAATGAAATGTCATTGTTTTGTAAGAGGCAATGGAATACCAATGCTGAAGACTCCATGCACAACTCTCCCAAGCCTATTCACACTTTTGGAAGACATCTGCTCACAATTTTAGTACTCCCTTCGTCACCTACCAAAACACATGCATGCTCACACACATGTACCACTTCAACTTGAATATTTCTGCTCACAATTTTAGTACTCCCTTCGTCACCTACCAAAACACATGCATGCTCACACACATGCACCACTTCAACTTGAATATTCTAAGAGCTGTATAAAGGAATTCACTGTTGATCCTATAACATTTGTCTTCAAATTGTGTCCCACAGACCAGCAGTATCGGTCTCAGCTCAGGGAGCTTGTTAGAAAGGCAGATGCTCAGGTCCTACCCCAAAAGTACTGAATCAGAATCCACATTTTAACACAAGCCCCCAATAATTCACATGGACAGTCTAGTTTGGGGAGCACTTGACTAGGGGCACTGACAGAGGTTCTCCCTACAGGTGTTAAAGCAGGTAGTAATAAGCTACTAACAGGAACATCTGCAATCATTTCTGCCACTTGTTGATTTCACTGATGCTCTGTAGTGCAGCTGGATGTGAGGCTGAACTAGGGCCCCACACCTGTCTTTCATGCGCAGTGGTGATGCCAGGGCCCAGCAGACCTTAGGTATTCAGTGATGGTTGGTTCACTTACAATGCTCAAGTCCTCGTTTCTCATCATTAAAACACACCCATTGCATTCTTTAAGATGCTCACCACCTCTAGGAAGGAATTTCTGATTCACCCTCCCATTGTAAAGACTTTTTGCCGTATACATCTAAGCACTCATTTAGTCAAGCTGTAGTTCTACAGTATGCTCATATGGTTTCAACTGTTTTGTATTTATCTCCTCAATTTAATTAGACTTTTTAAAGTCAGAGACCTTATAATCTGCCCTTATTTAATGCCTAAGAGGGAGAGGGGAGGCTGGAGAAAAATAGGTATTAAAAAGGAATTTAGAATCATCTCTACCTTGGCCTTCATTTTTGTGTTGTGTTTTTATGTGTTTCTCCTGAAGAAAGACTAGCCTTGGATTTCCCCTAATTACATGAGGATTCCTAACCTTTGTTCCTGATGGAAAATCAAACTGTGGGAGCTG
Source organism: Galeopterus variegatus (assembly GCF_000696425.1). NCBI lineage: Eukaryota > Metazoa > Chordata > Mammalia > Dermoptera > Cynocephalidae > Galeopterus > Galeopterus variegatus. Next base: position 256,852 of record NW_007727839.1, on the reverse strand, counting down.
GAGTCATGTTTGAAAATGGAAAAGAAGCAAACCTCTGCTCCACTGTGAGTGGAAGCTGGTCCAGCAGATTTGCAATCAGTCCTCAAATCAGGGCTGGAGTGTGGTTTATGAACACTACCGCAGCTGTGCAAATCTTGGGGTGGAGAGGGGGGACAGCGCTTCGTGTTTGCCTCCTGCAGCTTCTGTTTCAGTTAGGTCCCCATGCTATGAGCTTCACTTCGCAATGCCAAGGGCAGAGATAAGACATTCAAAGTGGAATTTGCTCAGAACCACAGCATTTCTCCTCATTTTTAGGTCACAACTGAAATTGGGTTTTAATGTGAAATTTGCCTTAGGCTCAGCAGATGGTTCCCAAACATCACAAGCAACAGTTTGCCTTCTCTACATCGAAGTGGTTATAACTAAGTATAAAATTGCAATGGGACTAACGTCCTGTCCAAATTTGCCCTTCCTTTCTGTCTACCGTTCCTCCCTATTTTTATGTTGATATCATCTGGTGGTGTAACACACATCTTGTTGTATTTAGCTCATGCCAATCATACATGTTTAGGATGACAAGTGAGTGTGGTTGGAAGAGAAATGGGAAACATCTATGGCAGACTTAGTAGGCTCAGATCATATGTTGATTTTTTTCTTTCTCTAAAAATAAATTCATTTTAAAATTTGGGGTAAAAAGGTAAGGAAATTTTATAGTGAATTTATTTACTTGAATGCTGTCCCTGACAATTCTTATCTTTAAATCATCCTGCAGCTGCACTCTCAACCTTTCCAGACATCAATATTAATGTTCTCAGCTTCTGGCAGTAGCTGGTAGAGGTGGCATTTCATAATTCAGGTGTAAAAATTAAAAGCCAAGTGCTAGAGGGGGTGCACAGTAGCAGAATACATCCAACCAGTCAGTCGTTGATTGAAAGCCCTTTAAAAAGTCAGCCTTTCCCAGACCTCCTTTAGCAAGGAGATGCAATGTAAACAGTTAAATAATGGTGGCCTGAAAATGTACTCTTGTTCCTTACCTGAAGAAAAAAGAATTATGAGGGGTGTAGGATGGTTCCAGAAAAATCCCATTTCAAAGTTGTCCTAAATGAGGGAAACTTTGAGGATCTTTATCAGATCATTAATCAGTACACAAAAGGAAAGGGCCCTGGCAAAGCCCACCAGAAAACAAAGATTGACCAACAGATGCATGAGATTAGATGGTGCTCCCTAGTCTGCAGGAAGTCGACATCAGCAGGTATCGGAGCAATTTGCGTCTTATTGCTGTTGCTAGAGAACTCCATGGAGAAAGCTCCCACGATCCCACTCACTAGTCACCTGCTCCATGGTCTTATTTCTGCTTTTGTTAAAAATTTTATCAGCAGGTATCGGAGCAATTTGCGTCTTATTGCTGTTGCTAGAGAACTCCATGGAGAAAGTTCCCACGATCCCACTCACTAGTCACCTGCTCCATGGTCTTATTTCTGCTTTTGTTAAAAATTTGTCCCTTGATATTTTATATTGTAGGGAACTTAGAGTCTCAATTATCTGCAGATAGAAAGACTAGCTCACCATTATTTTCTTCATAATATTCCTTCCTTCCTTCCTTCCTTCAAAAACAAGAAGGTCCCCACACTTAAAAGATGCAGAAACTTGGGGAGAGTATACAAATGATGTTAACTAATTATAAGTTAAAATAAATGTTTATTAAATGAAAATAATTTAAAAGGACACTTTACCACAATTTTAACATTAAAAGTCCATCCAATGGTAGAAGGAAAACCAAGTTCACTGTTATGACCATGTCTTACTAGAGCTATCCCTTCCCACCAGCTATCTGATATTATTTTAGAGTTGGAACAAATAAAACTAACAGAAAACAGAAAAATGCTTATTCTCCTATCAGCTCCATTATCTCACCCAGTACATTTTGTTTGTTGTCTTTGTTTGGGGTTTTGGCTTGTTGGGTCTTTTTGATTTGGTTTTAGGGTTTGTTTTGTTTTTATTTTAATATTTTTCTTTCTCTAGTAAAGAAGAAAAAGTGGCCACTTGTCAATTCTAGCCAAGGTCCTATGTCTTGGCTACTTCTTTACATGATTTAAGATGATCAACTTCAAAAACACAGCTGATTTCTAAGGAAAGTCCCAGCCAATGTCTACATCCAAATATTCATTAGAGAATGGATTGTGTGAGGGATTTCATAGTAACTTACAAACCTCCATTTTAAATGAGGTCTCTTTTCCTAACATGAATATGGCAGGTGTTTCCACTATGTTTTTCTTATTATTCCCATAACAGGTAAGTGCCTCTTGCTTGCTATTAACTCTACTCTGGTAATTTCTGTCCTAATCATTGCTAAAGTGATTTTTTTTCTAAAGAACCAAAGCATGCATTACTTATTAAAAGAGTTCATTTTTTCTTTGTCTTCTGTTTTTGTTCTTTTATAAAGCGTGTTACAAATGTAGTTTTATTCCCCATGACTCCAAGGTCTTAAACATCTTGTTTGTTAGGCCCTATTAGGGACAGCACATAGACTAATTTTCATAAGTTGCAATAATTTCAAAGCATAAAAAAATTTAAAAAAAAAAAACGATGAAAGCAGACTGTCCATTAGCCTGTTGCAAGTCTGTACGGAGATTTCCATTACATTTTAGGTTCTTTATATTTCACAAGGCAGGTCTCATAGTTAAAAGATGACTTTCTAACCTGTCTTTTCATCCTCTAATGAATGAGAAGCCAGGGACCCAGGAAGCTTACAATTGCTGCAAGCAGTGTTTGTGCTAACCAAAGTAAGGCAAGAAGGACAAGTCAGTGAAGCACAACAAATATTTGTGTGGCTCAGAGGAGCAAGGTGATGTCCCTGGTTGGGAGAAGGTCTGTAAAACAACATGGACAAAAGACTACAAAGCTTAGGAAAATGAATCGAGGGTGAGTAGGTGAAAGGAGAGACATGGAAGTTTGAGTTCAAATTAGATTTAGACTTTATGGGAAGATAGCTCAATATGTCCACAGAGATGAAGCCCTTTTATTCCTTTGGCAAAGGATGATAAAATAGCTCCAGACTTCAAACACCCTGCAAAATGCTTCTACTGCATCTTGGATTCTGGCCTCCCTCCACCACTTACCCTGTCCTATTTGAAGTAGCCTTGCAGTCCTGGGCCTCACAGCAGATTGCTTACCACCCACATAACCTTCCATATGTGAAGGCAGAGGACAGGAATGTTGGTGATTCTTGCAGGAGTGGAGAGGAGGAAAAAAATAACAAGGCCATGCTTACTGGGATTATCTTACACACTTGTACAGTTTCTCTGTCCTTTATTTGATGGTTTTGTAAGTGTGATACTTTTAAATAATGTGAGAGGCACCATTCTGGTTATTTGATTAGCTCAATAAACTTTGCCCTGATTTTACAGTATTAAGTATCAGCATGGAATCTGAAAGGCAGTATCTAGTTTCATTTGGCTCCAGCGGGCATATTTTCCTTCCACAATGAGGTAAGGCTGTGAGCATGGACTAGTCTTCTGAGATTACTTGTTCAAATAATGTCCCCCAACTTTCCATGCAAGGCATCAAAGAGCACAACAGGCAGCTGCCACTTTGGGGACCCCTGCAGTATGGCTGCCATTTTTCTTCAGTTTGCACAGCCCTCTTTCCCTCAGTTTCCCGAAGGGACACTGCACTGCCATCACAGTCCTGCTGCAACAGTAGTTAAAGGTGTGCTGTGTTTCAGTGAAATTTTGGGCATTTTCATCCATCCATGGAATCAATGGGGAGACTGGTGAAAACATGGCCTGTGAAAGAGTAAATGGAAGTGGATTCCAGTGATATAGCTGAGTTTTCAAAATAACTCATAGTCCATAAAGAAATGCATCAGAATTTGCACTAAAACTCAGTGGAAACGGTTTGAGTGCTAGTAAAAGAATGTGTAATGTCATATGTAGAAAAAGTAAGCAATTTATTTATCAAGATCTAGGTCTTTCCTCATGATCAGGGTATTGTAGAATAAGGGGTTTTTTTTGTGTGTGATAAACCACTAGATGTGCTTTCACTCTGTTGTTTGGCATAATTGTAATTCCAAGCATGGTTCATGTCAAAATAGAACACTGTGAATTCTTCAAAAATTAAGCACTAATGCGAAACAGAGAGGCTGTCGAGCATACACTTCTAGAGCTGGGAAGACTTGACCTCAAATCCCAGCCTCAACATTTACAAACTTGAAGACTTTGGACAAGTTACTTGACCTCTCTCAATGCCAGTTTTCTCTTCTGTAAACGGAAATAATCATTGTGATTTCTGTCAAGGTTATTGAGAGGATCAAGTGATATATTCTCTAATAAACCACTTCATGGTTCTTTGATATTTAGCAATTGCTCAATAAATAGTAGCTAAAATTAGCTAGTGGATGTTTCATATTTTCTAATACTTACCTGAAATTCCTAAAAGCTGTAGCTAAAAATCTGCCTTAAACCCTACCACTTTACTTCAGTATTGAACAAATAATGAAAGTCCAGAAAACCTTGTCAATTATAATTCTCTTATAAAGATATTTGTTCTATTTTGAACTTTATTTTTGGTGATTTTTGCCCTAGAACAATGAGTCCAACTTCAACCATCTATGCAACATATCTGCACTGAGAACTTCTTGTGTACAATAAACCAATATGATCCCTCTCCTGTGTGTTAACCCATGCTAAGTATGAGACACATTACGTACAAAATAGAATCCACATCCACAAAATGTCCATATTCACTATACTAAACCTGTCTGGGAGCTGTCATCTCACTTTGATTGCTAGGATCACCAAGAAATAAAATGTGTATATTTTCATAAAATAAATGACCTTGGAAATATCAAGTATTTCTGCTGATAAAATATGCATACATTATATGAATCAAATAATAAAAGTTATGTTATAGCAAATCCTACACATCACTCTCCAACTTTGCACTGTAGTTTGAAAAACTCTGCAAAAAGATGGAATCATTAATACAGTAGTTTTTATATTGGGCTTTCCAGGGCACTAGGATTTCAACAAAGGTGACTTGGAAATTTGAGTCAAGCATGGTGGGATCTGAGCCCCTCATCCTTACTTAGTACAAAGCAGTTCCTCCTCTTTTATGTGTTTTATGTAGTAGGTTCTAATTAAACTTTCTCTTTAAAGAGGAGCTTTGCTACTGAAAGACCCCAAAAAAGTTTGAAAACCACAACATTAAGAAAATTTAATCCAGCAACTTTTTTTCTTTAATTTTTTCAGAGGTTACTTGCCACACAAAATTTACAGTGGCTTAAAGTTTCAACATTGTGTCAAAGACTCCTCTGAAGTTAACGCTAAAGCCTATTCACTCTACAGCACACACTTTGACTCCTTCTTCTGCCCCAGGAATTCTTATTTTTATATTTTGGGCAAGGGCAAGGAATCGGCCATCATACAGAGGCATGCACTGTGCCTTAAAACAGGTCCACTAACCACATTAGTGTGTGTGTGTGTGTGTGTGTGCATGTGCATGTGCATGTGTGTTAACACGATTGGAGGAGAGAGGGTGAAATCCAGATATAAAGCATTACCCATATTTAGGGTAAAAAGTTTAGGATGTTTTTGCTTTAATTTTCTTTTAGCATAATTCGATCTTTATAATTACTTTTCAAAATAGCAATTTTCCCAGATGCTGTTGTGAAGATACAGGCACAAGCTCTGCCTCATTACCTCTCTCTGCTTCGTTCACTTATTCATTGATTCAATAAAATTTGCTGAGTTCCCACCATGTTCCAGAGACTGTAGAATGGTGATGCAAATAAGCTTTTGATAGTCCAAACAAGGTATGATAGGCACATACTTACAGAGAGGCAGGATATAAAATGGAATGAGCACAGGCTTTGGGGTCAGACTGGCCATTGTGCAGGTCCCATTGCAGTGGTTATAAATTATGTGAACTTGAGTAAGTGACTCACTCTTACTGAGTCTCAGTTTCCTCCTAATACGTTCCTCATATAGTTCTGATGATCAGATGTGGAAATATGTTTAGGAACTAGCCCATTACCAAGCACAAAATAATTACTCTATAACTGGTAAGGACTATTTTTCCTTTGAAAGGCAGCTTGAGGCCATGAACTATAACCACATCTCTGCACCAAGCCCTTGAGGAAGCACCCAGGTGGCAATGCATTTGTGAAACCACACATTTGGAAAGAAGCCCAAAGCAGTCTCCAGTGCTCTCAACTTCTTAGAAAAAATTGCACTCTCTCCAAGCATGTACTAAATTAATAAAACTCTAACTTGGTTTAGAAACATACTTAGTACAAGTCAGCCTTTATTATGGAAGCAAGTGCCATGTGAACCCAGGTGTAAAACAGAGGGGGTTACAAAATGCTCTACAAACATGCTTTCTAAAAGTGATAATATGAAAGATTGACCTAAATTGATACTTTTGCCAGTACAGGAGCAATTCCCTGGGAGTGACTTAGGAGGTTTGGGCCATCATCAGCAGAATAACAGCTAACACACTGAAGCAATAATGTCTAAATGGTACCCTGAGTTATTAATGTAATTTCTAAAAGAGCCTAGCTCATTATGAGAATGTGGCTATCAAACAAGGGAAATTTGGCTCCATAATGCTCTGCACATACCACATATTTTTATGCTTGTGGTTTAAACAGCTGTGAATGCATTTGGCTGAGTATTTTGGCTTGTCTGATGTATTAGTTTTCTATTGCTGCTATAACAAATTACCACAAACTCAGTGGCTTAAAATAACACACATTTATTATCTTACAGTTCTGTAGGTCAGAAGTGTAACATGGATCTTACTGGGTTAAAATTTTGGTGCTGACAGGACTGCATTCCTTTCTGGAAAAGCTAGGGGAGAATCTGTTTCCTTGCCTTTTCTAACTTCCAGATGCTGTCCTCATTCCTTAGCTCCTGCCCCTTGCTGCACCTTCAAGGCCAGCAATGTCTCTTATCTCTGATCCTTTCTTCCTTCATCACATTTCTCTCTGAACACAGTCAGGAAGGGTTTTCTGCTTTTAGGGACATGTAATTGAATTTGGCCCACCTGGATAATGCAGGATAATATCTTCATCTCAAGGTTTTGAACCATAACCATATCTGTAAAGTTCTTTTTGTCATCAAAGGTAATATATTCACAGATTCTGGAGTTTAGGAAATGGACATCTTTAGCAAGTCATTATTCTGCCTATCACATATGGAATTGGGTGGATACAGATAGTATTAAAAGACTTATGGCTGCAGGCCTCCTGAATGTCCCGTGTTATACAACCCTTTAGGAAGCTATGAACTTTTCAGAATGCTCTCCTGCTCTGCATATCTTCCATCTATAAACTAAACCATCTCTAAAGTAAACCATTGGACCATTTGATCAGTGGATACTCTTCTAGCTTCAAAGGCTAGAGTTCCCTACATCTATATCAACTAAACATCACATACCGGCTCCTTAACAAATTTGGATGATTCAGATTTCAAGATAATTTAAAGACTCACAAAGGGCAAAAGAGGAAAAGGACAGAGAAAGTACTACGTAGATCACATACATTACCCAGTCTCATGTTCTCTGCACTGGTAGTTTCCACATGCAGTATTGTGGTGCTTCTGATTGACACACTGAAATGAGTCTAGAGGACAGTAATCAGGATTTCATTACTGTCCCCCCAATTTGGGAAATGGTGAGGGAACAACAAAAGTCTACTTGAGAGAAAAGACATTGGAGAATGTAATGGGGAGGGGGTATCATAACTGTCTTTAAATACTTGTCCTTTATTAAAGAAAAGTGAATCTTATTCTATGTAGCTCTAGAGAGCCAAGGCTGGATCAGTGGGTGGAAGGCCCAGGAAGTTTCAATATGAGAAGAAACTTTCTGACAGTAAGACCTGGTGCGAAATGGAAGCAGCTGTTTGTGGGACAGTTAAAACTGCATCATGAGACCATGTGACAGTGGGCTAGAGATACTGGAGAAACAATTTTTCCATTGGTAGGAGCTTTATATGGTGGTCTTAAAGATCCCCCCCACCACTAAACATCTAGAAATTTTATAAATCTGATTACTATGTAGATATTATTTTCATTTCTAATATAAAAAATAGAAGATAATTATGCAGAATGTTTAATTTACATTATACCTAAGGGATAATTTCTACTAAGCAAGTGTAGACAGATTTGAAGAGACACAAAGTTTTTGAATACATTAAAGAAAGAGTTGGCATTGCATCATTTTTAGAAGGAGGTAGACTGGAGCCATGACTTCTAAACTGTATCAGTGAAGTCCCAGGGACCTCCTGAGAGCATCAGGAATTGTTGGGTATGAGAGGATATGAAAAAGAAAGAGGAGAAAGAGTCGGGATAAGGAGGAAGCTTTCAACCACAGAAGCTCCACTTCAGGGCTCATACTCGTCTAAAGGAATAATCAGACACAAAAGTAGAGGATTTTAAATGAAGCAAATGTAAAATCTTTTCTCCCATAGTTCAGAGTTTTATTCACTAGATTGGCAGTTTTTTCAACTTATGTAAATTTCTACACATCTGCACATCTTAACATTCCAACGCTGGGTACCACTTTGTGGCATGGCCTGATGGAGATGGAACACACGTACTTTTAACATTGAAATTAGGACTATACTGTATTTCAAGAAACTGCATAGACATGCCTTGTGGGACCCTGAGGCTTCATGCAACTTAGATTAAAACCTGCTGCTTCAGAATATACTGCTTTTGGCTAAATTCACTCGAATAATTCCTAAGCA
>NW_007727839.1:247473-247984 GCF_000696425.1 Galeopterus variegatus | reverse complement strand
TGGAGCCATGACTTCTAAACTGTATCAGTGAAGTCCCAGGGACCTCCTGAGAGCATCAGGAGTTGTTGGGTATGAGAGGATATGAAAAAGAAAGAGGAGAAAGAGTCGGGATATGGAGGAAGCTTTCAACTGCAGAAGCTCCACTTCAGGGCTCATACTCGTCTAAAGGAATAATCAGACACAAAAGTAGAGGATTTTAAATGAAGCAAATGTAAAATCTTTTCTCCCATAGTTCAGAGTTTTATTCACTAGATTGGCAGTTTTTTCAACTTATGTAAATTTCTACACATCTGCACATCTTAACATTCCAACGCTGGGTACCACTTTGTGGCATGGCCTGATGGAGATGGAACACATGTACTTTTAACATTGAAATTAGGACTATACTGTATTTCAAGAAACTGCATAGACATGCCTTGTGGGACCCTGAGGCTTCACGCAACTTAGATAAAAACCTGCTGCTTCAGAATATACTGCTTTTGGCTAAATTCACTCGAATAATTCCTAAGCA
>NW_007727839.1:246006-247208 GCF_000696425.1 Galeopterus variegatus | reverse complement strand
CAAGAAACTGCATAGACATGCCTTGTGGGACCCTGAGGCTTCACGCAACTTAGATAAAAACCTGCTGCTTCAGAATATACTGCTTTTGGCTAAATTCACTCGAATAATTCCTAAGCAAACGGTAACCAAAAACAACAAACTTTTGCAACTTTTTACAATAAAAACTTCACAAAAGATAAATGACAAATGGGGGGATACTTGCAACTTATCACAGAACTTAATGCCTCTAATAAATAAAGGACTCAAGGACATTAATAAGAAAAAGGCTTACAACCCAACAGAAAAATGGGCAAATGCCACATGTACATTAATAAAAAAAGAAATACAAATCACATTTAAATATATACAAAGATGACAAACCTCACTTTTTAAAAAACCTATCAAATTAGCAAAATCCAAAAGTATTTTGGTGAGTTTGTAAAAATAGACATTCTCATATATTCTTAAATACTCTCCCATTGAGAACTATTTGGTAATGTCTATTAAAAATACAAATGAATACTTTTTGACACAGCAATCTTAATTTAGAGGATTTATCCTACAGAAATACATGCATTAACAAAAAATGTGAGGTTATTCACCACACCATTGCTTATAATAACACAAGACTGTAAAAATCTAAATGGACTTGTTAAATACGTTATACAAATTCACATGGTGAAAAAACATGCAGTTGTAAAAATGAATGCAGTAGTTTTACATGTACTTATATGAGATCTCTAGAAAATCTTTTAAGTAAAAAAAAGTGGGATGCAAATCATATGCAGAATATTCTACTTTTATATAAAATACATCAATGGATACTCATATTCATGTTTGTTTTTACATGCATGAAAGAAACTTGAAAGTATACACAGCCAAACAAATAAATAGAAATTCTTATTTATGATTGGGTAGAGGAAGCTGGGCAGATGAGGGCAGGAATGGAGAGGAAGTTATTTTATTGTACTACACTCCTCATCAAATGAACGAATTTACCTTTTCAAAAATAATTAAATTGCCAACTTTTGACAAGCTGAGGAGATTCAACTCAACTACAAATGAACCTTGAATAACATGGGTTTGAAATGTGTGGGTGCAAATATAGGTGAATTTTTTCAACCAACCATGGATTTCATTACCTGTATTTAGTTTTTTAAGTTGTTTATTTATTAAAAAAAAAAGTTTAAAGCCAATGAAAACAATAAGATTGTCTTGTATAT
>NW_007727839.1:243208-245200 GCF_000696425.1 Galeopterus variegatus | reverse complement strand
CTTGAAATATTAGCATGTAGTAATTTCAGCAATCATTCTACAGATTTTGCACAAGCACAATTCATATTAAATAAATATTAGCTCTTGGTATTTTCTAAAACGGTCATAGGGCTATCTTAAGTAGCCAAAATAGCTAATACTTATTTAATTCTTACTATGAGACAAGGAGTGCTAAGTATGTTTTCTAAATTGTATGTTGCACAGCAACCTGATGAGCCAGACACTAATATTCCCTTTATGCAAATGAGAAGACTGAGGATTAAAAGTGAGGTAAATTGACCAAGTGTACACAGCTATCAAGTGAAGGAGATGGAAGCTGACCTGACAGACTCCAGAAGCAATGCTCCTGCCCCTGACACTACACTGCCATTCCCCACCCAGCAGTAAATACCGGAGGAGTACATTTGTGGGGTAATTCAAGAAAGTCTGGATTAGAGGAAACAGAGGTCAAGGTGGGAAACTTTCTCATAAGTCAGCATAGGCTTAGAATATGTATTTTAACACTTTCTAATATTATGATGTAGCTGGTGCAAAGTCCAATGTTAGGAATGGTTGCCTTAGACTTTATTCCATGAACATGAGAAGAAACTCCAGTCAACTGGAGCTCTGAAAGGAGCCGGATAACAGTCACTTCAAGGACATATTGTCACCAGAGCCTGGAGTGCTGCTATTCTCTGTTGCTGAGGAAAGAAAAATCCATATGCTCTGGCTACCACACTCTCAGGTGGCATGGTCAACATTCTATTTTTAAAAGTTGCGAAGGTTGATTTCATTCAGCTGGAGGGCCATCTCAACAACTGTTTCCCTTCATAGACCAAGTACTGTTATAGATTTGTATGGCATAGCAAAGACACAGTGTTTGCCCTTGGGAAGATATAGAGTTGTCAACTTGGCCAGATGAGATTTACATGCTTTGAAACAATTAAAGAACTACAACAGACAGTGCATAATCAAGAGGCAGGTGGTGCATAAGAGCTCAGTCTTAAGAAATCAGAGAAGGAACGTGATGAAGCATAGCAAGAAGAAGACTTAGTATTAATTAATGGGTCTTGAGTTAGCCCTGAAGGTCAGCAGAGGAAGAAAGGGGCCGTGTTTAGGGGGTAAAATAAGAATCTGAGAAAAGAAGGAGAGAAAAAAGTGGTATTCTCAGATAGCAGTTAAGAAGCCAACAGAATGTTCATATTAATTTGTTTATATATGCATTATTTTATTCATGTTTTGATAACCTACCTTGTGTGTATACTCTGCTAAGCATGCAGAATGCAAAGAAGTGTAAGATAGGATCCTTATCCTTGTTGTCTGAAGATAAAGTGTTTACCTTCAGTTGGGACAGGATTTGTTTATACTTAGAGTAAGAGTGGCATTTATGTTAGAAAGAACAATGGGAGCTGAGACAGTAAATTTCACAGTGTGGATGAGGAATGGTGAGCGTGGGTGGAAATGTAAAAGAGTCCGATGAAAGAAACTTGGGACATGAGACTGAAAAAGTATTTTGTTCCAGGTGGTGGAGAGTCACATATACCATAACTTGGACATTATCATGCATACTGAGAAACATAAGGAGGGCAAAGGACAGATGGCGAACGTCAGTTGAAGTCATTTGAAAATAATCCTTTGGAGTATGGAGATAACAAAAGAAACAGTATAAAAGCAATATTTAAAAGGATTAAACTGGATTGTCTAAGTACAAGAAACAAAATAAGGGATGAAGTGAGGTTGGGGGAGATGTCTAGGAGGTATTGAGGGGAGCCAGAACTAATTTTGTGGCTAGTGGTCTAAAGTTAAAAGGACTGAGAAGAGATGCCTTTGAGATAAATAATCTACAGGATTTGTAAGTGATTGGATATAGATTATGAAGGATCATATTGACTTAAATACATTCCCAGGTCTTCAACTTTATATGATGGACAAAAATAAGGAAGTTAGGGGCTGGCCCGGTGGCGCACTGCTACAGTTCGCCGCTTGGGAGCGCGGTGGCGCTCCCGCCGAGGG
>NW_007727839.1:215203-242569 GCF_000696425.1 Galeopterus variegatus | reverse complement strand
AAAAAAAAAAATAAGGAAGTTAAAAGAAAGAGTCTCTCTAGAAGTAAAATAGTGAGTCCAATCTTATACATCAAGGACACATGCACATAGGATGAGATTCCATCTTAAGAGTTAATATTTGTCTTTATCAGTAATTAATTGCATTATGGAATCTTTCACATTTCACGCTTGCATTGAGTTTTCCACTTTCTAAATCTCATGTTTCACCAGGCTACAATTTAATCTGAAAAGAGAGAGTGACATTGAGAGTGAAAATCTTTATTATTTTTTAAAGCTATGAATTATAGTTAAATTACAGTCAAATCTGGAAGGGAGGCTTAAATGGGTCACTGGAAAGAAACTGCAGAAGTGGTCACAGCTAGAAGCATTTCTCAGGAAAGAATAAAGACTTGGTGGATGGTCCAACAGTTTGTACAAGGTGTGATATAAGAAGCAGCACATGTTAACATTTATAGCGCATGGGAATGTGATTCTTGATAACAAGCCCAGGTGACTGCTAAGAAATCCAGGTGAGAAAAGTGAACATAAACTATGGATTAAACTCAGTTTACCAATTGGGTTTTATGATTACTTCAGAAGAACTAGATGGAAAGTCCTAAGTGGGTCAAAAGCAAATCAGGAATTATAGACACTTTGAGATTACCTAGCAAAATAAAGGCTAGTTATCACAGTGAATTCCATATGTTCTGAAGGCTAGAAAGAAAGCACTGTGGGTCAGAAAACTCTGTTCTTTCATCTTGCTAAACCAGGATCCACAGGAACTGCTGGAAGTGAAAGTAGAAAGTGAAAACAAATGGAAGAATAGCATTAATTTTCTGAGTTAATGGAAAATATTCAAAGTCCTCGTGGGTCTTGAGAATCATTTCAGCTCTAACACTGAGGCAAACACAAAAGGACTTATATTAGAGCTAAAGTCTACATAGCTTGGCCACACAGAAGCTTCAGTGCAGATAGAAGCTGGACTTGCTGTGCCAGCCAGTCTGGGGATAGACCTCAAGACTTAAAAAAAAAAAAGTTATTCTCCAGAAATATCTGTTTCTTTATGTTTATTTCTTTCACTCAGGGCTTTGTTTTGTTTTCCTTCTACTTTTCTAATAAACTTCCCCTTGAAAATTTTCCACCCTGCGATTAGAAAGCTGGAGGGCACAGGCGAGGTGGTGGCAGCTGCCATCTCAGCTGGATAACATTCCTTCCCCTCCTCCTTTCTTAGCAGCTGATGAGGCTGAGGCTAAAACAGACAGAGAGGTGAAATCCCTGGAGGAGAAACAAGACAGCTGTGATCACCGGTTCCTTTTTGCCTGGGGTGTTCTCTCACTGTAAGACTACAAAACCTTTTTAAAAATATGTATACATGTTTATAAATATTTTATATGTCCATATATATTTATTTATATATACATACTTTTAAAAGGTTCGGTAGTCTTATAGTGAGAGAACATATGTGTATATATACATATTTTTAAAATATATTGTTTATGTATATTATTATAAATAAGCAAAAGTAGTGCAGTCATCAGTGGATATTGTGCAGTTTCTTAGTCTTTAACAGAAAACAATTATTGCTTTTGAATTTCAGTGTACAAATAAGCTGCACCTAAAGCAGTTTAAGATATTACATATAAACTACGTATGAGATGATAATGTTAGAATAATATGTTCCAACAGTACACTTTGCCTTTAGCAAATTGCATTCCCACATATTTACTTCTGATTTTATATTGTGCTGAGAAGGAACAAGCCTCCCTGGGTACTCTACAGCCCAAAGTATAAAACATGCAGAAAAAACGCTGGAAATCGTACTCGATTTCCTTCCTTCACCTGTTGTGCAGTGTCAGTATGTGCCTTCATCCAAATCAAAAGTAGCTAGATTTCAGTGTGAGTGCAGGGATTACAGGTAGTGATTTCCACGCGCTGGTTGGATTGGATTCCACTCTCTTCAGTTGAGCTAACTCCCCACTGATCTCAGTAGGAGTGTTTCTTGGGAGAAGGTGGTAGAATTAAGCAGAATAGTTTATAAAGTACTCGAACTGTGTTTTTGTTTTTGTTTTTAAAATCAAATAGATTCATGTTCTATTCTATACCACTGTGAGTCTTCCATGTGCTAATGGAAGAATGCGGAACGTGGAAAAGACAGGGAAAATCTGGAGCAGGTTGAGGATCTAGCCAATATCATCATGCATGAAAGAGCAAAGGCTAATGGCTTTTTCTATTTTTTTTTTAATGAGCAGAGTCTAATACATATCTTGACTATTCGCTCCACTGAGAAATTGAATATTAAGAAATCAATCTTGTAGCTTTATGCTGAGGTTTATAGAATGGGACTGAGCCAAGCCGATATCGCCAGATTTATTTTGCATATAACCTTTTTAATCCTACAAATATGAAACGCAACATTGAAAGTATTCACTATTCAAGAAGGACTTTCTATTGCTTAGAGAAATAGTCAATAAACATCATTTTCTTTCTAAGCCAAGATAATATTATTAAGGCCCCTTGAGACTCAGACTGTCCACACAACCTTTTGGCACAGATTCTTAGAATAATCATAAAGTACCTGCTAATGAAAATTAGACTATATATCAATACAGTCAGTAAAAATGCCATGTCGTTTTGTATGTCATTCCCTTGCTGGAGGAGGGACATGATTTTTGGGATGGTATAAAACAGTAAAGGGGTTCAAGGAAGAATATAAGGACATGTCATCTGAAAATAAAATCAATGTCTTTGTTGGTAGTCAATAAAGGAAACAGGATTTTATGATACCATATATATCCTTCTCAAGAGGGAACATTTAAAAAATACCAATGAGCTTGAGAATTATGAAGGTTAGCTCTGCTTTCTGGAAAACTGTGTAGAGTTCCATAAAAGGTATAACTAATAAATAAACAAGACTCTTCTCTGGGAATTTCAAATCTAATGGAAGAGCTGGACAAATTCAAGTGAAACCACACACCAGACAAATATATCCTTGGCTTTCAGGATATGGGGATATAATTAGAGCTAAAAGTCCAACCAGACAAATACAGTGAAATTGCTACAATTACTGAAGAAGCTGTCATTAATTTGGGAAGGTCTTATGAAGGCTGTGAGTTCTGGACAGAGTTTTGAATGGAAGAACCGTAGCCCACAGTGAAGAGAACATGTCTGATGAGAGGAATTGGACATATCAAAGGTCAACGTCAGAGTCATAAGTTTAGATTTGGAGGCCAGCTAAGACATGGAAGATAAAAAAGAAAAGAGGTAAGAAGAAGGAGACATTAGTAGAGGCCCTGCCTTGAAGCTCAATTAGGCTAATAAATTACTAAGAAGAGATACTTCAAATACTTGTTGGATAAATTACTATTAAATACATATTATATTCTATTATAGTAATAAAAATAGTTCCCCTTTACTGGGTCCATGCCATTTCCAGGGGATATGTAAATTATTATACATATATTATCTCTTTTGACCCTTGGAACACTTTGAGATAGCATTATCCTTATTTACAGGGGAGCAAACTACATTCAGGGAAATTAAGTAACTTTCCCATGGCCTTTTGACTTGATAAAAGAGGCAATTGAAGAATGCGATGCCATTACTAGAGAGTGACAACATTACAATGACTTTAGAGGAAGACACTCTGTTGTTACACTTAAACTAGATCAGAGGAGAACAAGAGGCTTGGGAAAAGAATCTTCTAATAGCTTAGACATGAAGTGAGTGTTGTAAACTGTACCAGAGAAGGGGTGATCTGAGAAATTGCAAGGCAAAACTTAGCAGGGGCTTCGAACTACTAGTCTCAACACAGTTAAAGTTTATAAACTGGTCCACAACCCACCATGCAGAATATGTTTGTTCTAAGAACTTTATAGCCATAATGGCTCAAAGAATAGCCTCAGAAGTCAGCTCACCTGGTCTTCAGTTTTGACTCTTGCCAGTGAAAACTTTGAGATCTTTGGCAAGTTATTGAGCTCCTCTTATCTTTAGTTTTCTTAAAATAAAATAGTTGTTACCATTAATAGCTCTCACCCCATGGTACTGCTGTAAAAATGAAATTAGATCTTGCATGTAAAATGCATAAAACAGGCCCAATTAAGAAAATATGTGTTTGATAAATGTTAACTATTATTGGCATACTATAACCTCAAATTCTCTACTCCTTTCTATATTTCAATGCTTGGGAAAACATGCATTCATTCCTTCCTCTGTAAATTTAGTGATTCTCAAAAGTTTTTGTAACTCACAATGAAAAATATTCTTACATCACGATTATGTGTGCCTGCATGCACACACACACACACACACACACACATGCATGCAGACACACACGCATTTTAAGAAAATACTGAATGCCATGAATGTTGATGTTCTATTCTATTCCATTCTCTTCTATTTCTTTCTCTTTTAAAATACTGGTTGTGACTCACTAAATTGATTTTATGACTCACTATTGGGTGTTAATCGACATTTTGAAAAAGACTTCTAAGTTTCTCCTTGGGGAATCAGAACTATTACAGAGTTTTGAATCTGTATCTAATGGATTTGTTTTTACTGAATCACACATAGGCATTATGCTATTGGACAATTATGAGGGGCATTATAAAAATTAGCCATTTAAGGAGATAAACATTGGCAATTATGTGGAGAAAAGGGGGACACTGTTGGAGGAATGTAAATCAATACAACCACTATGGAAAACAGTATTGGGGTCTTCAAAAAATTAAAAATAGAACTATTATATAGTAATCCCACTTCTGGGTATATATACAAAGGAAATAAAATCACTATCCTGAAGAGATACTGCACTTCCATCTTAATTTCAGCATTATTCACAATAGTCAAGATATTAAAACAATCTAAGTGTCTGTTGAAGATGAATGGATAAAGAAAATGTGGTGTACACATACACAATGGAATACTATTTTGCCATAAAAAAGAAGGAAATCCTGCCAGTTGTGACAACATGAGTGAACCTGGAGAACATTACACTAAGTGAAATAAGCTGGGCAGAGAGAGACAAATACTGCATGATATCACTTTAACATGGGTTGAATGTTTGTCCCCTCCTACGCTCACGTGAAAGATTGATCCCCAATGTGGCAGTGTTGAAAGGTGGGTCCTTTAAGAGGTGATTGGATCATAAGGACTATGCTCTCATAAGTGGATTAACCCATTAATGGAGTAATGGGTTAATGATTTAATGGGCTATCATGGGTGTGGACTGGTGGCTTTATAAGGAGACCAAGTGAGCATGTTAATAAGCACTCTTCTCTCCTCCTCACCATGGGACTCTGTAGAGTCCCCACCAAGAAGGCCCTCACCAGATGTCCCCCCTGGACCTGGGACTTTCCAGGCTTTAAAATCATAAGAAATAAATTTCATTTCTTCATAAATTACTCCAATTTCAGGTATTCTGATATCAGTGGCAGAAAACAGACTAATACAAACTTATATGTAGAATCTTAAAAAAAAAAGTCAAATTCATAAAAACAGAGAGTAGAATGGTAAATGATGATTGTCAGGTGCTGGCGGTGGTGGAAATGTTGGTCAATGAGTCAAAGGGTACAAACTTTCAGGTATAAGATGTCTAAGGTCTGATGATCTAATATATAGTACAGCATGGTGACTATAGTTAATAATACTGTATTATATACTTCAAATTCACTAAGAGAGTGGGTTTAGTGTTCTTGCAGAAAAGATAAATAAAAGGTAACTATGAGTTGCTGGATGTGTTGGATATGTTAATTAACTTGATTGTGGTAATCATTTTGCAATTCACGCATGTATCAAATCATCACATTGGGTACTTTCAATATATACAATTTTGTCAATTATATCTCAATAACGTTGAAAAATAAAAAATAATCAGCCTTGTGAAATTTAGAATTGTTAGCATTTTAGGGATTTTTTTTGAGGGTATGCTATAAAATCTCACATAATGCTTCATTTATGAGAGCCCATGAATGTCTCTCAGGCTCCAGTTGAGGAATAAATAGACTTACCTGTGTTTTTGTTTTTGTTTTAAATGGAAATGTGGACCATTCAAAGCATTGAAATCCAAAACATCTAGCCTTCCTAAGAGAGAATAAGGCCTTGTGGCAGTAATTTTGTATATTGGCCTTACCACTACTGTTATCTTAGTATCTTTTCATAATTTTCTATACTTATTCATCATGGCTCCAATTCCTTTTCATGGTATCTAAGGCATTTTATTTAGTTATCTTTTGCTGTAATTTTTGAAGAGACGGTATAGTTGCATGATTCTAAATTTAATCGGTTCAAAAGCAAGTCCAATAAAAAGTCTCCCTCTCACTAGGCATGTAGTAGATTCAATTATGTCCCCCCAAAACTCACTGAAGCTTGAATTGTGTCCCCCAAGTTTTATGTATTAGAAACTTGGTCCCCACTGTGACTGTTAAGAGGGTGGGGAATCCTATTATGGTAGCTGAAAGGTGGAGCCCTGAAGAGGAGATCAGATTGTAGGATCTTACAGAATGGATGAATAATGGTGGTCAGGGGCATGGTTCTGAGGGCTTTAAAAGAAGAGTCTGTCTTTCTTTCTCTCTCTTTCTCTTTGCTTCCACCATCTTGCAATGTGAGAACCCTGGATTACTGTCACCACCACCAGGTGGACTTTGGACTTCACAGCTTCAGAAACTATAAGCAATAAATTTCATTTTCTTTATAAACCACCCAGTTTCAAGTATTTTGTTATAAGCAACAGAAACAGGTTAATGCAAGGTAATAAGAAGGAAAGTCTTTCTCTCACACCTGTCCTGCAGTCATCCAGGTCTATTCTCTTCAATCAACCAATACAATCAGTTTCTTGTGTATCCTTCCAGAGATATACAACATCTCAGGTTACATAAAAGTAAACTCATATATAATAAAATTACTTATGATCTACCTATCTAAATAGCTAGCTATTGTCTCTTCCCCTCCCTTTTTCTTCCACAACTTTTAATATATGATTCTACATTCACTTAATCTATGTTGAAGATTATTCCATGTCAGTATATGCCTTCTTCAGTATTTTCCATTGCTGAATGATACTCCTCCATGGATGAAAATTATTTTTTTAACCAACCCCCTACTGTTGCACATTTAAGTTATTTTTAATATTTATAATTACAAACAATGCCAATTACAAACAATACCACAATAAATACACTTATCCATACATCATTTAGCACATGTATAAAGATATTCTTAGGACAGATTCCTAGAAGTGAAATTTATGGCTGAAATATGTGTGCATTTATGATTTTGATAAATATTGCGTAATTGCCCACCATGGAGGTTAAACAATTTGTGCTGCCAATGGCAACCAAGGATGATATTAAACATGTTTCTGTAAGCCATCTCAAATTCTCTTTTAAGAGAATTTTGTAAATGATGTGTAACAGATATTTGATTAGGTCAGTTCTTAAAATAGAAAATAAATTTGATTTTAGGTACAGTAAGATTTAAAAATTAGTGAAGCTTCCCAGCGATCATGTCTTATGGGAAAATAAAGATATAGGCCAAAGGGGAGATTTGGGAAATACTAACATAAAAATCATAGTTTCAACTTAGAATGGATAAGTTCACTGGAAGGATGGATGGACAGAAGGACAGATGAAGACAACAGGTATAGATAGATAGATGATAGATAGATAGACAGAGAGAGGATAGGTAGGTAGATAGATAGACAGACAGACAGATATGGTTCAGAGAGGATTCAGCAGAAATTTCCCAGTTAGTAGTGAAGGAAAGCAAGTCAGCAAAAGAAATGTAAAAGGAGGTATTAAAATATGACAAAGAGAGGAAAATACATGTACAACAGGTTAAGAAAAGCATCAAGAAGGAGAAAAATCTAATGAAAGGAAAATCTGTAGTGTCCAAGAATACAGAAGGAGTGTCTGGGTGTAGCCAGGGTAACAATATTAGGGATGGGCGCAAATGTGCATCCGTGCAATGAGAAGGACTGGAGGCAGGTCTCAGCAAACCACACGGCTAGGTTTTCTGTGGATGCTGACCGCAAATGCTAAGTTGATGTTCTAGGAATGTGTTACATGATTAAAAATATTAAAAAGATTAAAAAAAATCTTTTCTAAAATAGAGAGAACTATGCAACCAAACTACACTTTCTACACAGTTAGAGTATAATTATCACAGAACAGAGGAAGGGTATTACACGTAAAGGTAAAGATTTCAATTGCTTTAGCTTTCATAAATGTGCAATATAATTAACCCATACTTCCTTAAACATATGATATTAATGCAGCTAAATTGTTTATGGAATGTGCCAGTTTCAAATATAAATAGGTATTAAATAGTATGTAGTATTTATAAATACCAACCTTCAATTAGCACAGTTAGAAAAGCTAGTCTTCAGAAGAGGGAATATCTTTCTACTACTTCACATCTAATGTGTAGTATTGACCAATCCACATTAAAATATTTACCAAAATCGAGAAAGATGTGAAAGGAGTTACAATCACTAAAGTGCTTTCTTACTAATATTTTAAAAATACTTTTTGTATAATTTCAGAGGGAAAAAATGGTGTGGAAGAAGAATAGTTCTAACGGAAATAAGAGATTAATTGTAGAGAAATAAAGAGTAGATAAAGTAACAAGGAGGAAAGAGAATTCTTTGAAATGGGAAGCAGAGGACATGTGATAAATCGCTAAATAATAAAAGACAGACAAGACCAGCACTTGATGTCTAGAAAACTTATTGTGCAATAAAGACCCTGAAACTGGTCTCAGCCTAGTAGTATCTAATGAAGAACTGCCACTGCTAGAGGCTTCTGCAGTAGCAGAGGGTGCAGGTGAGATAAATGAGAGCTGACATACATAATCAAAGTATCATAGAAAACGGAACACTTGTTAGAGATTGCCTTGTCCAAAGCTCTCATTTTACAGATGGGAAAACTGAAATCCAGAGAAGGAAAATGATTTGCTATTATCATTAGCCTATCTTGTGGGAAAATTGAGGCTAAAAGCCAGGACTGAAGACTCCTAATCCAGAGTAGAGATCCAGTAGCTATCACTGTCCTTAATCTCATGTAATTTTCCCACTTTACCAATGACTTTCCTGAAGCCTCTTCAAATTTGATAACCTCTCAATCACAAATTTAATGGCTCACATGCCTATGCAACCTAAAGTGAGAACTGGAAAGAACCTGAGGACTCATAGAGGAAGCCCCCCATTTATCACACAGAAAAGAAAACTGAGGCTCAGGAAGTTGCTATTTGCCTATCAAATTTAATGGCTCACATGCCTATGCAACCTAAAGTGAGAACTGGAAAGAACCTGAGGACTTATAGAGGAAGCCCCCCATTTATCACACAGAAAAGAAAACTGAGGCTCAGGAAGTTGCTATTTGCCTACACTCAGCTGGGTGATGGTAAAATTAACAAAATACTTTCCTCCGGATCATTATCCAATTGTCCTAACTTATTTCCTGAAGCTGATACACACACACACACACACACACACATAACACACACACATTCATTTTGATATTTAATCATACACCACCTGAAGGAAAGTCTTTCTCTCACACCTGTCCTGCAGCCATCCAGGTCTACTCTCCACAGCCCAAGTAAGGATTGAGATAGACAGTCACCTGTTGGTAAATATTTAGGTACACTCTTATATAGTGACTGGAAGCCTGAGATCTTGATAGGAGCAGAAAATGAAAAACTATAAGATATGGTTCCTGCCATCTGGGAGTTCATAAGGTAATTGAGAAGAACAAATAAGTAAGGCTCATCGAGCAATTAGATGCTCACTTTGAAAGTGACTTGATAAGTTGTTTTTATACTAATTCATGATCTCCTTTTCCATCCCTCTTTTTCTTTCATTTACTGTCAGTTTAAGCTAGCCCAAGAGAAGCGACTTTTACTATTTGCAGCTTCTCTGTTGTTTAGTCACATGGTAAGTGGAATCCAGGTTGGCTGCTCTGCACTGCATTTAAGCAGGGATTCTTAGAGGGTGGAAATGTCGGCCTACCTGTTGAGAGCTATTCCAGAGCCAGCTGGAGCCGCCTTAAACACTCTTAATTCCCATTTTAAATTTTAAATATCTCAGCCAATGTGGTCTCTTAAAAAAAAAGTTAAATAAGTAAGTCCAGGTAAACAAAAAAGGAAACCCAGTAGAATGCAATTTTTCTCCAGACTTCACCTGGTAGATGAAGTACAGGCAAAACTTCCCTTCCTGTTTTCTTTCAAACATCATAGTTAACTGCTCAAATTCACAAATCATCTTTTTCAGTGATTCCTTCTTTTGAGGACTGAATATCACAGTAGCAGCTCAGCCATCAACGTAATTGCCAATGGAACTGCCAAGAGAGACATTTATCTGGGTGCGGCAGTAATTATTTGGAAATCACCCTGAAAATAAAAACCTGTACTTCCAGGTGTTGCCAATTACTTTATCAAGGAATTAGGCTTATTTTAGGAGAGTGACAAATGTAATGTCAGACTGCACACAACTTTCCCATTAGTCTCTAACTTCCAGATTTTCCACCCGAGTTTTCTTGTCTTTGACCACATGCCTGTAACTCACTGTGTTTTGTTCAGCTTTGGTACCCCTGCAGTCAATGGAGTTACAAACATGGCTGCCAATGGAATGCAATTGACCTAGGAACATTGTCTATTTGCATGATAGAAATGCTCCCATTGGACACAATACAAAAACACCCAAGAAGAGGCTTTAGGCATACTTTGATATATCTTTAACCTTTAGTTTATGTCAGCGATCTTAATAATATCAGTGTAATCATAATACAGTATCACAGGAATTCACTGTTAGAGACTCTAAAAATTATGCATATATTTGTATTAGATGACTTTTCACTAGAATTTCCTATTCTTTATTATATGATTAAACAGAATTAATTTAAAGCCAAAGCTTATTTATATTGCATTTCTAACATAAAGTCTCTTATAATAACAACATCATGGAAACTCCATCTTTTTAGGCTGCTGCCTAGGACCAATGGGAGGGTTGGAGATGTTAACTGTTATTAAACATGTATTGTGCTTTATTCAGTGAAAGACATTTGCTATTCTCATCACACTCCTTAGGAAAACCTGTAGGAAATGAGTTTTAAATAAAATTTATATCAGGCATGATTTTTAAGGAAATATAATTTTCAGAGGAGGTGGAGGAGGAATTGTTGTTTTGTGTGTATATGTTTCATAAATATACCAAATATCCATCCCAAAGAATATTTCCCTCACAGTATGTACTTTGGGAGATCATAGTGTCTTTCCTTGCTCATTTGTGGAACTCTTTTTAAAATTTTTTTGTTTTTGTTTTTGAATGAGTATTTGAATTTATAGTCATGAAATGATGCCCCCCCCGCCCCCCCACCCCCACCAAATAAATAAGTTTATGGTCAATGAAGAAAAGCATTTTTACTGATGATTTGTCAAACCTTATTTCGGATGAAAAATAAAATAAATGGCTTAATTTGCCACAGCTGATTTTAAATTATTTTTAACTGTTCTCAAAAATGAAATCCTCTTTTAAAAGACAGATTTACTGCTTTTTATGATATTCAATACAATGGACACTGAGCTTTGATGGCATGACTCAAGAGGCCCATATCAGTTGTTTGAGCTATGCAAGTATCATCAAAATATGGATAGCTTCAAAACACGACTACTTCAAAAAGAATAGTACTTGTTAGAATATACAAATTCTGTTTTGTAAAGAAAAACACCTCAGCCATTCTATCTTATATTCTCACTGAGTATACAGGTGAGAAAAAGGACATTATCATTCACTTATTAATTTATTTATTTTCTAGTAAATATTTTTGAGCATGAACTATGTGTGCAGCATTATGGTAAATACCTGATATACAACTGTGATAAAACAAACATGGGACCATTCTCGCAGAACTTACAGAGAGCAAATAATTACAACAATGACTGTACAAATATAAACTATTACAAAATTTTGGAGTAAAAATACAGTGTGCTGCAAAAGCAAAACGGAGAGGAACCTAACCTAGTCGAAGGGTCAGAGATGATGCCCTAAAAAGACAAGACCTAAGCTGAGATCCAGCCATGTTATTAACTACCTGGGTACATTATCCCATTTTATTTTCACATCAGCTTTAAAAACCGTATATTACTACCCCTATTTTTTAATAGTTGAATAGTTTATTTTATTTTATTGATTATTCATATTCATGGAGCACAGAGCTGATGGTCAGCACCAGTGCCCAAGATGTGATTATCAGATCAATACTATCAGCATGCCTACCACCACAAGTCACAGTTATTCCCTGTGTCCTCCATCCAACCTCTCCCAACCCCTCTCTCTCCCCCACCCTCACTGGCAACCCTAGGTATGTTCTCTCCCTCTGCGAGTTCAACACACCACTGTGGTCTTTCTTTCCTTCTTTCTCTTAGCTCCCACTTATGAGTGAGGACGTGATATTTTTCCCACTGTGCCTGGCTTATTTCACTTAACATAATTTTCTCCAAACTCATCCGTGTTGCTGCAGATGGCAAAATTTCATTCCTTTTTATGGTAGAGTAGTATTCTGTTGTATATGTATATACCACATTGTCCTTATCCAGTCATCCATCAATGGACATTTAGGTTGGTTCCATAACCTGGCTATCCCCATTTTATAGATGACAAAAACGAGACTTAAGAAGATTATGTAGTTTGTCCAAATCCACACTGCTTACACAAGGCATAATTAATATTTCAATGCATGCCTATCAGATTCTTAAACCTGTGCTTTGTCTACCACACCACATTGACTCCACCAATGCCTAGATTATGGAAAATCATGCCGCACTTATTTGCCAAACCTTTAGGGTTCCTAAGTTTGTTAAAGATTACTCAGTTTACATTACCTGATAAAGACTACTTGTGCAGAGGGAATTTTGAAGACAATTCAATACCAATCAACATTATTTTGGATGAATACAAATTGGTAAATTGATCCATATCTTTTTTTTTTTCCTTACAGAAATCAGTTTCCATAAAAAATATAGATTCCTTAGGTGTAATAAGCAACAATCGGGGACAGGGTAGAAGCTGTCAATCAAACAGATTTTGAACAGATACTTTGGCAAATATTGCTTCATCCCTCCCATTCAGAGACTGCTATCATCATTTGGCCAAGAAAAATCTGGCATTCTTTATCTGGTAAATTTGTGTTCCAACAATCCAGGGAGTTTCAGTAAAACATATATACACTTAGCACATTCACTTCAATTTTACAAATATTTATTGGGCACCTGCTATATTAGCAAAGCATTGTGCTAAGCTGAGTCCTTTTCTCCAGGAATGAACCTACCTACCATCTAGTGGGATGGTACCAGAACAACTTGATAATTAAAAAAAATAACTGAAGGTGGGGGAGTGATTTAAGTGCCATCAGAACCAAATGCCAGAAGAATTGAATGAAGTAACATCTGGTTTATGAAAGAAGGGGCATTTATGAAAGGTGGGGCATCCACCCAGGGAGGGTGGGTTGGGAGAAGAAGGAGACACCATAAAAGGATAATAGCATGTACAAACAATTGGCTGTGGAGAAAGTTTTGGCCCACTTGGACAAAGAGAAGTTGCACCTGACTGAAATATATGGTATATGAGAAAAAGAAGTTTGGAATAAGGCTTAGAAGGTAGGTTGTGGAGATGGGATTAGAAAGTGTGAAGTTGCTATCTCAAGGTAGCTGGGAGCCTTAAGGATTTTGAGGAAGAGATTAGTACAGTTAGACAGGCGCTTTAAGAAGATAAATGAAGTGAAACTATGTAGAATTACTTGGATTGGAGGGAGAAGAAACAGCAAGTAAAGACTGGAGATTATAAAATAGCAACAATGTGAATGAAAGGACTATGATAATAAGAGGTGTATGAATCTAGACAATGTATGGCTGTTTCTATATAGTTTAATGGTCTGTAGCACTATTACACAATAGTGCTAACTACAAAACATTTGCATTTACTTTTATTTATTAAGAAGAAAGAACAAATGATTGAAAATGGCTTGTGCCAATTGTCAGTGAGAAACCAGAAATTTTTATACACTGATTTTGATGGTACATATTGTTAAAACCATGTTAAAAACTGTTTAACATTAATAAAGCTGAAGGTACCACACCTTATGGCCCAACAATGCCACTCGTAGGTATGTCCCAAATAAATGCATAGTAAAATGAAAATACATGTATAAGAATGTTTATAGCATTTATAATAGTCCCAATGCCGTGTTGCTTCCATAGAACAAAATTGTCCATAAGTAGAGGAATGAATAAATAAGTCGTGGTATATTCCACAGTGGAATAACATACAGCAATGAAAATGAATGAACTGCTACTATCCACAATGATGCAGATGAATCTCATAAATATAATACTGAGCAGAGGAAAATAGACACAAAAAAGACACAGTATGATTCCATATATACAAAGTTCAAAAACAGGTCAAACTAATTTATTGTATAAGAAGTCAGAGTCGATAATGAATGAGTAATAATTGTGAGGGGCAAAAGAGTGTTCCTTAAGTGCTAGTCAAGTACTTTTTCTTGGTGATTACATTGGTATGCTCTTTTTGTAAAAATTCACCAAGGTGTCTACTCATGATTTGTACATGTAGGGAAGATAGGATAATTTAGTCAGGCTCCATCGGCTTAGGTCTGGTTTGGGGATTGTGCAGCACATTTCTCCGTAAATAAGTTTGTGGGGGTGGAGTTAGTGTGCATGTGCACCAATGTATCTTCCTTTCTTTTTTTTTTTTTTGTGACCAGTAAGGGATCACAACTCTCAGCACAGTGTTGTCCACACCATGCTCAGCCAGTGAGGACACCAGCCATCCCTATATAGGATCCAAACCCATGGCCTCAGGTGCTACTAGTGCCGCACTCTCCTGAATGAGCCACAGGGCCGGCCCACCGATGTATCTTTTTAGTTTGCTGCTATTGTGTGTTCTGCAGTTTGTGAAGCAGGCTGGCCAACAGAGCTTGCATCTAACAACAGAGCGGGTTTACTCTGCTGGTAGCTGCTCAATTTCAGTTTCTCTTTGGACTTTGCCAGTAGCAGTTGAGTCTCAGAGTTTCTCTGTGGACTGCTTGGCTCATAGTGTTGTGTGTGTGTGGAATAAAGACTATTCCTTCTTCAGCCAAGGCTCCAAGGACGTTTTTGTCCAGTTACCTAGCTCGTAGACCTGCATGTGAAGGGTTTGTGAACGGGCTCGAGGGGTCTGTGAGCACCAGAGACCCAGCCCTAGATCTACAGTACATTACCCTGTATGTGTGCAGTACTTTAATAAAAAGTTTGTTTCAAACATTAATTGGGAAATAGAACTGTTATAGAAAGGTAACGACATTGCAGACATGAACTGGAAGTGAAGCCATCAAGATGTTTAGTCATTTTAAGATTCCACACTTTGTTTGGACCAGCACAGTGAGGTCAAACACCTGGCACTTCAGCCTTACAAGAATTAGAAATCACCCTGAAAGATGAATAGGACTGATAAGAAATGTAGAATTACATTCTACCCTTGCACACACCCCTTTACTTACGGAGTAAGTTTGTAACATAGCATGCATACCATACATTGGATTAGCTTTCCTGACTATCTTAGCAATTATTTGTTTATGTGTGTGTTTCTCTACTATGTGTGGTGTGGTGAGGGGAGGGTTGGGCTCCCAAAAAAAGGACCAGGAAACTGATGGATTGATGGTAAACATTCTAAACATTTGCTTTGTAAACTATGTGCTGTCATGTTACAGTGTCGTCATTTTTATTTCAGATAAATGTAATGGTCATTAACGTGTGTGTGCTCATTAGTAAAACAAACTGCATATTCCTTGCTTGATAGTTGATGATTCAAAGCTATAAGCCCTAACTAAAGTACAGTTGGCCTTGTTTTATATGTCAATTATAAGTGTAGTAAAAAGATAATGATCGATGGGTACTTTAGTAAATAAAGACAAAAGAAATCAAATTTAAAATTTTAATAAAACTTGACAGGCATAGGAGCAGTTTGAATCACAATGGAAATATAAAATCTTGGAGATTTAATTTAACATATTGAGTCTTTTTTTTTTCTTTTGCCCCAGCTCTGATTTGTCATTTCCAGGCTATTTGGAATCAATGCTAATAAACTGTTACCCCTGAGTTTGGTTTTTGGTGGACAGGAGTTGAGGAATGAGTCTTAATAGCTGCCATTTCAGTACATCAGTATCAGAATATTCAGCAGAAACTAAAGACTTAGAATCATAAAAAGGAATTAAGCACCCTCTTTTTACAATGGATACCTTCTTCAAAGGCACTGAGGGTACAAACTTGCAGTGAGTTTTCACTACAAGGAGCAATGACCTACCTACATTGTGGAGAGAAGGTGCCTTTCTTGTGGGTTGGCTGCTAACTTATTTTCCCTATATTGAATCCACTTTCACTATTTAAATGCAAAAATCTGTTAATACAACAGGCTTGACATCCAGGGTGTGATTAAAGTGCTATGGCACTAATCTATTTTTTCTGGAATGGGAAGGCAATTTCTGCTGAATCAGAAAGGTCTCTCACTACATATAACTAGCCAGCTCATGACGTTTTCAGTTCAAGACAATGTTAATTCAGTGCAGACAGCTATACTAATAGAGGGGAGTAATGGCAGAGGCAAATCCAAATTGATAGAACATACCGATACACTTAGAATTTTGGTGTATTTTGATGATGTGCTAACTTATCTACACACACACACACACACACACACACACACACAAAACCATGGGGAAAGACCTAACTTATAAAAGCTGAAACAAAGAGGATCCATTCCGTAATCAAATTCTTGCCAATGTTTGAATCCCTGCTGTATAGCTCTTCTATCTGATGCAGAAAACCTACCCAAGTTGTGCTAGCCTTCCTCATTTTCACCTTTCCAATTTTAGGGGAATTAATTGATTATTTTGTTTTAAAAGGCTGCCTGCAGGGCTATAGACAAGCTGGGTAAATAAAAATGAGCATGAGAGTAAATTATGTCTGTACATGATATTATATCTTACTTAATTATGTTAATAGAGACTCTAAAATAATTATGAGATCACTGTTCCTATTTATGCCATTCTATTTTTATAAAACTCACTTTCTGCTTTTAGGGCTGCATGATATCCGTGCACTCTGGACTCTAATTTTTTTCTCTGAGTTCTTCTTTTTGACTATTTCATTTGCCTGGTGGTAGGCAACAGAAAATACGTAAAGTAAAGGAGGTAAAGCTGAACCAGCTGAACCAGTGAAGGAAATATTTACTTGAATGTCAGGACTTTTTTTTTTTTTTTTTTTTTTTTTTGGTAATATCAGATGTCTGTACTAGTGCTGTTGTGCTTATTACTGAAGTTCAAAAGATGGGAATAACTTTTTTCCCTGGCCCTTTTGCTGAAATTACATAAAGGGGGAAATAATTATATAGAAGAAAATGGCCCTAAACAGTTAAATCTGAATTTTTCTATTTTCCATTTCAGTCTGCAAATGTTTTTCTACCACATCTTTAAAATCATGCTGAAATTAATTTGACCTCTTTCTAAACTCCAGCTATTAACTTAAAATTTGGTATCCTATGCCCTTAAAGCTTTAAACTTTAGCAAGAGGGAGAGATATGGGAAGAGAAGGAAATTGTATTTATTAGTTGAGTGTGTGCTGTGTTCCAGACACTACATCAGGTACTTTCTATGTTTGGTTCATTTAATTCTCAAAATAATTTTATAGGAAAAGAACACTTTTTGCTGAAACTCAGAAAAGTTAAATAATGTGCTCAATTTTATACTGTTAATAGGTAGCAAAGTTAGAATTGTAACCTGGCTGTGTGATCCCAAGCCCATGGGTGTGCATAACGGTAAATTATTGTTTAATTTTTTATTTGCGCTGTTTTTTATGCTGTCATGAAAATAATAAAATTTACCTTAAGATAAGATCAATATTTTATTTTAAAATCTTGGAAAACACAATTATCTCAGCAGGATACTAATAGCAGAATGTAGCATAATTTCCAATACAAACTACCCCAAATAAGTGGCTTTATCTCTGAGTTGATACAATGTCTTTGTCCTAGTCCATTTTGTGCTTCTGTAAACAGCTTTGAGCCTATGAAATTAAACAATCTTCTTCCAAAATACTATGGTGGGACAGGCATAGGATAGATATTCCCATTCTAAAAGGAGAAACAGAAAAGAAGAAAGGAGTAATAGGTCCCAAGTAAGTCCAAAAGCCAACAGAGTGAGCAACATTAAATCTTGACTCTAGAATAATCTTTGATTCCATATACCACCTTCTGGACACACTGAGAAAGCGGTTGGGCCCCGAAGGTCTTGGGAAGCCCTGTCCTTGTGGCTTTTCTGGGCTCATCCCACAGAGCAGCTGACTCCAACTGTCTCATGCCAGTGTAGCTGTACAGTTATGAGATCTCAGCAGTGACCCCACTCCTATGGTTCCACTAGGCATTGCCCTAATAGGGGCTCTCTGTGGTGGCTTCATCCCTGCAAGAAATCTCTGCCTAGGCCCCAAGGCTGTCTGCAAATCATTTAAAATCTAGGTGGAGGAAGCCAAGGCCCCACAGCTCTTACATTCTGTGTGCTTGCAGACTTAACTCCATGTTAGTACCAGGATTTGCCACTTGCACCTTCTGATGTGGTGGCCCAATGCCCACTTGAGTCACAGCTGGGGTGACCAAAAAATGATGCACTAGAATGCAGGGAGCAGATGCTTGAGGTAGTTTTAGGGCAGTGAATGCTGAGGTTCCGATGACATGCTAGGCCTCTCTATTGACATATTTCCTTTCCCTGGCCCTTGGTACTCTTAATCTGTGATGAGAGAGGCAGCATTGGTAATCTCCAAAGTGCCTTCTTGGTTATTCTCCCATTGTCATGATGAATAGCCTCTGGCTTCTTTCTATTAATACAAAACTCCTTATAAATGCTCATTTGAACATACCCTAAGTTTTTTCTCCTAAAAATTATTTTATTCTCTCCAACACAGCCAGACTGAGAATCCTTCAAATCCCTAAGTTCTGTTTCCCTTTTAATTATAAATTCCATTTTTAAATCCTTTCTTTTTGCATTTTACTATATGCAGTTAAAAGAAGCTACATGTTACCCTAAATGCTTTGCTGCTAATAAATATCTTTTGCCAGATATCCAAGTTCATCACCATCAATTTCTGCCTTCCATAAAGCCTTTAGGCATGGACACAGTTCTGCCAAGTTCTTTGCAACTTTATAACAAGGATGGCTTTTATTCCAGTTTCCAATAAAACATTATTCATTTCTTTCTGGGATCTCGTCAGAATTGCTTTTACCATCCATATTTCTACTGACATTCTTATCTTGACCACTTAAGTAATCTCTAAGAAGTTTCAGACTTTCCCTACAGCTCTTCTCTTCTTATGAGCCCTCATCAGAATTGCTATTAACAATTCTACTGTGTTCATGGTGACACACACTTTTTCTAGATACTCCTCCAAACTCTTCCAGCCTCTGCCCATTGTCCAGTTCCAAAGCTGCTTCCACATTTTCAGGTATTTGTTATAGCAATAGTCCCAGTTCTTGGTACCAATTTTCTGTCATAGTCTGTTTTGTGCTGCTATAACAGAACACCTGAGGCTGGGTAACTTATAAAGAAAAAAAAATTATTCCTCAAATTTCTAAAGGCTGAGAAATCCAAGATCATAGTGCCGGTATCTTGTGAGGGCCCTCATGCTGTATCATCCCATGACAGAAGGTGAGAGGGTGAGAGAGAAAGAGGAAGCCAAACTCATATAAGGAACTTTATAAGGAACTCATTCCCACAATAACATTAATTTGTTCATGAGGGCAGAGGTCTCATGGCCTAATTGCCTTTCATTAGGCCCTATCTCCTGACACTGCTGCAGTTGGGATTAAGTTTTTAACACATGCTTTTTGATTGACACATTCAAACCATAGAAGTTTCTAAGAGAGTGTACAGAAGAGAAAAAGTTACAATTTGATCATTCAAAAATCAGTAAAAATGTTAGTCCTGGTACAGAAGATCAATTGTATGCATTTGTGAGTTCTCCTTGTCCATGACTGCAGGAATTCTACTGCAATTTCATTCTACTTTCAGTGCTTCCCTTCTCTCTGCTCTGAAGGAGTCCATGTGAAACTAGACTGTCTAAAGTTGATGTGGAACTGACTCTAGCCTAGAGAGTTCAAACTTTTAGTTGGGAATTCTACTGCAATTTCATTCTACTTTCAGTGCTTCCCTTCTCTCTGCTCTGAAGGAGTCTTTGTGAAACTAGACTGTCTAAAGTTGATGTGGAACTGACTCTAGCCTAGAGAGTTCAAACTTTTAGTTGAACTAAGAACCTAGAAGGGCAGATGATGATGATGATTATTATTTCTTTTTTATCTAAACCACGTGTGACTTCTAAATTAGAATGGCAAGATTTCAGATATACTATTTTCTGCTTATAGTCAAGTCAGTTAATACTGTAATTTACAGAGTTAATGTACCATTTGTCCCTTCTGATCTCATCCTATTTGCAAAGACAGAAGTTTAAAAGGGGTTGCATAAACTCTGTTTCGACTGGGGGAAAAGGGTTGTGATTATAAATAATGTACTTTGCAAAATAAATAATGCACTTTGGAGAATAAATAATGCACTTTGCAGAATATAAATCAGCATCCTTAGATATTGAATCTGAAGACATTTTGGCAACCTTGATGGGGTTACCATTAATATGTGACTCTAAAGAGCATGACTTAATGCTATATTTTATATCACATTGTACATAATTGCAGAAGTGAGTTTTCACATTACTAAAGTCGTATCAAAATATAATCCGCTCACCGATTATTGGGATACATGCACAAATAGAATTGCTAGTAAACTGCATATAATTTTAATCAAAACAATTTCGACAAGGAAAGTTTTCAACCTTGAGCTGCCAAAATCTAACATTACCCTAATCATCATCTATCCTTTGTAGTTTTCTTCTCTTTTAAAATCAGCCTTTGTTTGCCAGTCTAATCACGGAAATCACAAATTGCAATTTCAAGAAGACACACAGAGATAATATAAACTTTGACCCCGAGCATTTCTTCTTGTAGAACTCCAAAAAGCCTTTCGAGTCTTACAAATTCTCTTTGCCAACAATGATTAGAAGCCCAGTGGCTGACACAGTAATTGCTCCATAATCATATCTGCAATACCCGACCTGGTTTATGCATACAATCTATATTCTAATAGCAGTCAACAGGTCACAAGTTAATAAAAATACCATTAACGTCCCCCTGTGACTAAGGAAGAGAGATATTCATCTTACTAGGCCATGGTGGGCCAATATAATTTCCTTGGCTGTTAGTGTAATTAACTGTGCTGGCCTGTGGAGTTCCCCGGAGGACAGTGCTGGCACAGGACGACCTTGAAGTGTGCTCTTGGTGATACCATGCCCTCTGGTACTGTGAAGGGCTTGGGTCAGCTCCGAGTCAGATTCCCAGG
Organism: Galeopterus variegatus; assembly: GCF_000696425.1. Taxonomy (NCBI): domain Eukaryota; kingdom Metazoa; phylum Chordata; class Mammalia; order Dermoptera; family Cynocephalidae; genus Galeopterus; species Galeopterus variegatus. The sequence goes on along the minus strand of NW_007727839.1, from coordinate 221,114 downwards.
ATGATACCTGCTTATGCTTAAGTATTTGCATAGTTTCTATTTTCCCAGGTTCACGTGCATATAAACAGAGCAACTGGCTATAGTTGTAAAGGTAACTGTTTTTCTTTGAGATATCCAGCCTTCCTTTTTGCCCCTTATTCCAAACCTAAGACTGTCAGCTTTGTTTTTCTATAAATACAATGTGCTTCCTTCTTTTCAAAGTTTTCTCTTAACCTAATCAAAACACCAAAGCACTGATAACAACATCTGAACTTCGACCAATACTCCATCACATTAAAATTTAAATCTTCTTAAGTGTTTGGATTTTGATTTCTAAACCTGCTTTTAAAATAATTAATAGAAAATATTTCCAAGGTGAAAAACATTAAAAGGTGAAAAATAACGACTCAGGATCTGAAGAAAAATGAGGAGTACTGCCACTTATCTCTGAGATGATATAATACCTCCTACTAATTCTTAGAGTAAATTTGCTCTACTTATGTCTGGTGTTGTAGATGGGGACTGAAGAGTCGAAACATGTATTTTTCCTTCTCCACTCGATCATACCATTTCAATATGGGGATCTCATTGGTTACTTTCAGTTTCCTAATGATGCAAAAATAGAAGGAATAAGATTATAAACACATCTGTAGGTTACATTTGGTTTTACTTATCTTAATATTTTGCCACATCACTTCTGATCTTTTTCTTTAAAGATACAAAATGTTACAGATACAGATCACATTGCTTTTTCTCCATCCTGAGGAGTAACCACCATCCTAAAGTTTTACTATTGGAAAAATACTTTTACTGGTAAACAGTCTGTAGTTGACTTCTTCATGTTTTAAAATTTTATAAGAGTTAAGGGATAAACTGTGTCCCCTGCCCAATTCACATGTCAAAGCCCTAACCTCCCATACCTAAGAATGTGACTGTATTTGGAGATGGGGCCTTTAAAAGGGTGATTAAATTAAAATGCGGCTGTTGGGATAAACCCTAATCCACTAATCTCACTGGTGTCCTTACAAGAAAATAAAATTTGGGCAACACAAAGAAACACCAGGGATGTGCACACACAGAGGAAAGACGATGTGAGGACACATGGAGAGGCAGGGCTGTCTGCAAGCCGAGGAGGAGGCCTCAGAAGAAACTATACCTGCTGACACCTTGATCTTGGTCTTCTAGCATATAGAACTGCAAGAAAATAAATTTCTGTTGATTAAACTAACCAGTTTGTGGTACTTTGTTACGGCAGCCCTAGCTGAATAATCTAACCCCCTTCAAGTCATCCAGCAACTCGTTTTCATTTTTTTCTCTATGATACATGTTGCTCTAGTTTACTTATTTTCACAGTTGCACACAATTCCACTGTATGCATATGTCACATCCATCTACCCACTTCCTCTCCCATAAACACTTCAGTCAGTCAAAATTTTCTGCTAAAATAAGCACTGTCAAATGGAATATGATCTACATGGTTCCTTGTGTACACTTGAGAGTGTATCTCTACCTATATAGCTACATCTAAAAATAAATTTTTCTGTTTTAGAAGATGAAGGACACACACTAGTTTAACATGTGGTCATATTGTCAAATTGCTATCCATGTGATTGTAAACAAAAACTCTCCTCTTTGCAATTTATTGTTTCTGCTTCTTTACATTCTCATCAACACTTGGTATTGTTAGACTTCCACTTTTCCAATCTATGGGGGAAATGGTAGCTATCTCAATATTCATATTTCTCCAATTACGATTAAGTTTGAGCATCTTTTCATGTTTATTAAACCTTTCAGTTTCCTGTTCCCCAAATGATGACATTTATTCATTTTTGAACTAGATTTATTTACCTCTTTCTTACTTATTTGTATGATTTGTTTATATACTCTGTACAATTGATCTTTTGTAGTTATGCACAATTGCAAAAATCTTCTCAAAGCCTATGGCTTGTATTTTAATTTTGCGTATGTTATTTCTAATTTAAGGTAGTAAAATGCATCAAAAATTGTATTTATAGCTTGGAATTTTTGTGTCTTGTTTCAAAAATATTTTTTTATTTCAGGATAAAAATACATAATTTTTTTATAAAAGTTTTAAAATATTGCCTTTCAGATTTTGTCCTTAATTATTTGGAATTCATTTTACTATGTGATGTGATAAAGAAATCTAATTTTACCATCTTCTACGTAGCCAATTGTTTCTACACCATTTGTTGAAAACCACTGTATTACTTTTCTAGTTAAAAATATAACCTCATATACTTAATTTCCAAATACGGTCTATGTGTCTAAAGATGCAAATCCAGTCACCTATGTGACTATCACTGAGCTCAAAATGCCATCTTATTCTTTCTCAAAATTACATCACGTATTCTTGAACTTTTGCACTTTTATTTATTTTTTCTCTCATATTTATTGAGGTATAATTGGCAAATAAAACTTGTATTCATTTAAGGTATACAATGTGATATTTTGATGTACATATACACTGTGAAATGATTACCTACTACTGTCAGGCTAATTAACATATCCATTACCTCACATAGCTACCATTTTGTGTGTGTGTGGGGGGGTAAGCCACTCAAGATCTACTCTCAGCCAATTTTAAGTATACAATGCAGTATTATTAACTACAGTCACCATGTTGTACATTAGATTTCCAGAACTTATTCCTCCTGAGTTACTAAAACTTTACACCCCTTGACCAACATCTCCCCATTTGCCCACTCCCCAGCACCCTGCAACCACCAGTATACTCTCTGCTTTTATGAGTTCAGCACAGAAAGACAGATACTACACAATGTCACCGCAGTATTATTAACTACAGTCACCATGTTGTACATTAGATTTCCAGAACTTATTCCTCCTGAATTACTAAAACTTTACACCGCTTGACCAACATCTCCCAATTTGCCCACTCCCCAGCACCCTGCAACCACCAGTATACTCTCTGCTTTTATGAGTTCAGCACAGAAAGACAGATACTACACAATGTCACTCAAATGTGGAATAGTAAAAGTAGACCTTTGCACTTTTAAATATATTTTCAAAATAGTTTATCAAATTTTGTAAAAATCTTGTTGACATTTGGTACTGTTTTGAGCCTAATTTACTGTATTTACATTATTCAGATGTTCTATTAATGGATAGATACACATATTGATTTACATTTATTTATGCACTCTTCATGCCTTTTACCAAATATTTAAATTATTTTTTTCATTGGGGCTTTACACATTCTTTGTTTGATTTTTTCCTCATGTGACATATTTCCTACTGCTATTATAAATATTGTCTTAAAAAATAATTGCATTTTCTGTTTGTGTCTATACAGGAATGTTGTTGATTTTTTTATATTGATCTTTCTACCTAGTAAACTTACTAAACCTTCTTACTGATTCTATTTTTTCCTATGTTAGGCACATGCATCATCGTTGCTGATGTTGGGCACATGCATCATCGTCGCTGATGTTGTTAATTAACCTTCCAATCCTTACAGTTTATATTTCTTTTCTTGCCTTACTGCACTGGCTAACCTCCAGAATAATGCTGAATAGAACTGTGAAAGTGTGCATTATTGTTCACTTCAAGGTTTTAAAGGGTGTCTAAGGTTTCAGTGTGACTTTTGTTGTAGGTTTCAGTGTGACTTTTGTTGTAGGTTCCTGGAAAGGTGAAGACCCTCCATTAGGAGTTGACACTTCTGTGTCCTCTAAAGCATGTGGCTTTAGATGAATGAGTGTCCTCAAACAATAGTGAGCTCCCATCTTTTTCAGCCTTCTTTAGCAAGTTCAGGAGCCCCACCCTGTGCCAAGATGTGACTCCAACTCTGATTCCCTTCTTCAGGTGAGGTACATTTACACTCTATTCTTCAAAAGAAATTAAACTTCCCCTGTCTCAGCCTGCTTCAGACTGAACCTGGCGTCTAGTAGGCCAGCAGCATGGCTTCAATCTGTTTTGTTTCCTAGTTTTTCCCTCCAGAGATATTTGTTTAATTTTTAAGTGCAGCTACGGTATTTGTCTCACATCATAGTTGCCTAACATCATTACATTTGGAGAGTAAATGGAAACATAAAAGCACAAACTTACAAATCTATCTTGGGAGGTGTTCCCATCCTGCCCACCCCCACTCACATCCTGCTAGGAGCAAGGAAGTGATAGGCTCTCATGCTCTTATTCACAGCTGATTAATTCCAAGTTTGAATTAGCTCAAGCCTCCAATATCCATGTTGCCTAACATTGGAGGACAGGACGAGAAGCTGCTTCTCAAGGACCCTGGCCCACTTGTGTCAGCGTGACTGAAGGAACAGAAGAAAGATAAAGGATTTTTAAAAGTAGGATGTGAGTGGACTTCAAGGAGCATAGTGGACTTAAGCCAAGAAGTATAGTGTGGAGAGGAGAGACAAAGGTCTGTAAACCCCAAACGTTTAGAATATCATTTAGTCCCATAGTCATTTAAGGTATGATCAATTCCAGGTAAAACAGGGGAATTTTCAACACTGATGTTGGCTTCAGAATGACAGATAAATAGTGGGGAAAAAAATTTGGTTTTGCAGAACAATTCACTCTATTGAGAATTTGGGTCAGATTAAGCATGTTACAGAATTTATTTGATTATAACAGCAGACAATCTTTTTGTATATTCAAGTCATGATATACTGTTTATGTGCAAAAGTCATCTAGTGTAGTAAAGAGGGAGGAAAGTCTAAAGGAGACCTTGACCAGAGACAAACATCGAATTTTGAGTGCGACTTTTATGCTTTTACAGGTTAGCTCTGGAAATTTAAATACAAATCTATAGCAAATAAGTAAACACTGAAGCCTTGGACCCAGTTTCATTAATTAACTGCTGCATGATGATGAGGGAGATTAGAGCAAGGGGATTCTGATTGGAAAGATGTGACCCATATTTCCTATCAATTACTCTAATAAATTGTGCAAAACAATGGAGATACTTGGGAAAAGAGACACCTAGTTCCTTATTTCAGACTAAATCTTTGAAACTTCAGTATGTGTGGTTTTGTTTATGTTACCTGGTCTGTATAAGAAGAGGGAAAATTGGACTAGAAGCTGGAAGCCACTGGTTAATTCAATGCCTTTCCTCTATAATGCCATGCTATGAAGCAGGATTCCTGCCAACAAATATTTCTTTCAGTAGTTTCATCATCTTACCAATTGAACACTAGAGAAATGATATTTCTATCAAATTTCCCTTAATTCTCAAAAGATTTTCTTATTTCCTTAAACATTACTCCTATACATCTCCCCTTTGAATATACCCCAACAACCACTACCACTGCCACTAAAACTCTTGATAATATAACAGCTGTTCAACTGTTAAAGAAGAGACACAAGTTCAAGAGCATTTTCCTGAGTGGCTCCATTCCAGGACTGAGGTGTTTTAGAGTCAATATTTTGCAGCGCGGTAGTACACTAAAGTACTTCTGGAGCATCAGGGAGCTGCGAGCCAGCAAAACGCCTGTAGTATACACCACATCCATTCCCTTTGAGTCATGCAGTTTAATTCCCGGAGCCTGCTATTTGGGTAATGTCGGAACACCAGGGAAACGACTGAAAAGCTGTAATAGGTTTAAACAAAAGTATACATGTGTGCATTGGGCATGGGCAGAATGGGCGGTTTTACTTAGAAATGAGTCCATTTTCAGTAATTTCCAATGGTTTGGTTGATAATAAAGTGCTATGAATATATAGAAATACATGTAGTAACACATAAAAAAAAATACATAAAGTAACACATAGCAGATAGTATAGAAACCATTGCAATGTACTTCCCAGATAACCCTTTAGGACCAAGGCCCTCACTGTCTCAGCTGACTGGAGTCTTGGCTGCTGATGGCCCATAGCTGGGTTGCTCTTCAGTAACTGCCATTAGCTAATGGAAAGTGCTTCACCCAAGATTCTACTCCTTTCCTGAGGG
>NW_007727839.1:214361-215111 GCF_000696425.1 Galeopterus variegatus | reverse complement strand
AGAAACCATTGCAATGTACTTCCCAGATAACCCTTTAGGACCAAGGCCCTCACTGTCTCAGGTGACTGGAGTCTTGGCTGCTGATGGCCCATAGCTGGGTTGCTCTCCAGTAACTGCCATTAGCTAATGGAAAGTGCTTCACCCAAGATTCTACTCCTTTCCTGAGGGCTACCTGCATCCAATAATTGGTCAATGTGAGGATACAAAGGCCTGGTCCCCTTGCATCAGGTGGGACAAGCAGTCATTCTACCTTCAGAGATCCCCATAGTATTGACTGAAGGCTCTGTTGTAACTGTGTTGCTGTTTAACTTCTGCCTCTGCCTGGTCCTGTGTCTCTACCTCTCAAGGGTGCTTCCCCAAACCTCCATCAGTGATTTTCTGTCTCAGAGTATCTTTCTCAGGATACCTGACCAAAGGCTGTCAGGACCAGAAGTGACCCCAGGGAAGACTTTAGAACAGGATCTTGGAGCTTCACTTGCTTGCCAGCAATGAGTCCTCCATCTCTGGCCCCTGGCATGTGATTGCAGTGCAATTGTTAAAATTTCTATCAGTGCAGATGCAATATCACAGGTGTTTAAGAAGTTTGGGGGTGGGCCTAGCCTGTGGTGCACTCGGGAGAGTGTGGCGCTGGGAGCGCAGCAGCGCTCCGGCCGTGGGTTCGGATCCTATATAGGGATGGCGGATCCTATATAGGGATGGCCGGTGTGCTCACAGGCTGAGAGCGGTGCGGCAGGTCTCAAAAAAAAAAAA
>NW_007727839.1:210103-213022 GCF_000696425.1 Galeopterus variegatus | reverse complement strand
CTGAAGGTACTGATCAAAAAGAATGAAAAATATAATTGGATAAGGGAGATTTTATTAATATTGAAGCATCCTCCTATGATATAAAATTTAACACTCTGGCAAGAACACTAGGAAACAATGTTCCTAAGATAACTCTGGAAACATGGATAAAGTGATAGTCCACACAAATGAAGTAGAAATGCTAAATCTTTTATGGTAAATGATGGAAAGGTTCAGAGAAATATGCATGCTGAAATAGATATACTACCTAAGGTCAGAAAATCCACCAGACGACTATATTCCATGGAAGGGAATAGAGAATAATGTCTTTTACGAAGCAGTATGGGATTTGCAGGTAATAAAAGGCACCAGAACCAATAATCCAGTGACAGATGTTCTCTGTAGGCCAGGGCTGATGGTAAGTGATGCTATCAAAAAACTGGACTCCCTGGTATAAGCAAAGATGGTTGGATCCCAAGATAACAGAATCCAGGTAGAAACACTTAACCATCAGAAACAAGATAGTATGTGCGATAATTGTAAAGTGGTTAATAGAACACAATGTTCCCAGGAGCAAGATACATGGGAAGCCACAGAAGTATTGCTCAATCTATACAATTCCCCTCCCCACCAAAAACATACAGGATATATAATCAGGAGGCTGAGGGCCACTCTCAAATAAACAGTTGCTATCCCAAGCCCAGTATTCAGATCTGAGCCAGTTCTTAAACATGGTTTCCCTGGACAGGAAAAGAGGCTGTACTCCTCTGAGGATGGATACTGAAACCCTGGCTCTTACCCACAGCCTATAGCCATTCACCCAGGTAATCATACGCTGCAGAAATAGGAATAGTCAGACATTCTGAGAACTCTTGGGCAAAGGTTAGAGTTGACATTATTACTGATTGGTCTTAAGCTTCTTAATGGCCCTCATGTTAGAGTGGGGGGNGGGGGGACCCGTGGTCCCTATAGCAAATGGAGTCCTGGCCCAGGTCAACTCACATTGAGTCCACTCTATATAGTTGAAATAAACATACTTGGTAGTTGACAGAATCTCCACATAGTTTCCTTGATCTGAAGATAAGAACTATCATAGTGGGGAAGGCCATGTAAAAGTCTCTGAAACTGCCCATACACCATTCAGAATTCAAAATCATAAACGATATTCCAACATGAGAATAATGACAGAATTAGGGATATCATCAAAGTATGAAAAGGTGGTGGTTCCCATCATTTCTCCATTTATTCACCAGTTTGTCCAGTACAAAAAACAGAAGGATTCTGAAGTAACAGTAAGCCACTAAAATAACCAAATGATAGTCCCAGCTGCAGCTGCTGGGCCAGATGTGGTATCCCTGCTAGAACATACTAACCCAGTCCTAGGTATATGATACCCAGCCCTTATCAGGTAGACGTGTTCTTTTCTATCCCTACCAGAAGAACCAGAAGTCACTCANCTAACAATGATTGTTGCTGAGTAAGGGTATAGGGAAAACTCTTCAGTGTGTGTTTTTTCCAATCAAGCTCTGTAGCAGATCTAGGCTGTAGTGCTTGCAACCTTGTCACTTGAACCATATGACTCATCAGACCTTACGGCATTAGAAGTATCTCTCGTGAAAAAAGACTTGAAGTTTATGGTAAGCTCAATAGGAGAAGCATAATATAGATACCTACAGTTCTAGTATCTGAGTATGTGGGTTGAGGGGAGTGTCTTTCATAGCCAGCTGAGAGGAGGAAAACGACTCACAGACAATACATGTGGGTTTGTGTGTGCAAGCTGAAGATGGACTGCAGCTGCATGGAAGTCCCATTCAGGGGTGGACTGAAAAGATAGGGTTGAGGCAAAGTTCCTTCAGTGGGCCAGGATTTGAGTGGTACATTTGATGACATATTTTGTGTGAAAATAGAACTGTCCTGAGGTAAAAAAATATATATATTGGACCTCAAAGGAAGCAGTGAATACCTTAGCTGGTTGGCTGAGGGCCTACAAGGAGAACAATTAAAAGATACAGTTCAAGGTCATCTGGAGAAGTATGTGCATAGAATTCTAGAAGTNTCAATGCCTTGGAGAAGACAACAAAAGGCTCAAGGTGATTGATTACCAACGTAAGGCAAAGTGTGAGTGCCAGAAGGCCTTCTTGGCAACAGGTAGACTCTCCTCTCCTATAGCCAAAGGATGAAAAAAGCTGAGCATAAGACCTAAGGCTTAAACATAAGAGTTTCAGAGCTCCAGAGAAAGTTGAATTTCTAACAATCACAACACCCACAAGTCTACCAAGATCAGGCATGGAACTCTGAGACTGTGGGTGGGGATATCTCAGTTGATGCACTCAAAAATGTTAAATCCTCAGGATCCCGTAAGCACTCTAGGCTCCAGAAGAATCCCACTCTTCATTGTTCAAAACTAGTGCTCATTTCTTGCTTGAAAATAATGCAAATGCTGCCATACTGCAAGAAAACAAATCCTCCAAGAGCTACCACCACTTTTTCTAGATATCAGACAAATAACTCTCAAGTTTTAACATAACATGGCCAGGGAAATGCTGAGCTTATTAAAAGAAATTAAGGGATGATGCTCTGAAGGAGCTTTAGGGCCTAGCTAACATGCTAGCAGAAGCTTGGGTTGTATATATGGGCCTAAATCCTGTATTTATAGATCCTGTATTAAGATCCTATATTTGAGATTATATATATGGAAATGGATTCTGAAGGTACTGATCAAAAAGAATGAAAAATATAATTGGATAAGGGAGATTTTATTAATATGGAAGCATCCTCCTATGATATAAAATTTAACACTCTGGCAAGAACACTCGGAAACAATGTTCCTAAGATAACTCTGGAAACATGGATAAAGTGATAGTCCACACAAATGAAGAAGAAATGCTAAATCTTTTATGGTAAATGATGGAAAGGTTCAGAGAAATATGCATGCTGAAA
>NW_007727839.1:207467-208966 GCF_000696425.1 Galeopterus variegatus | reverse complement strand
TCCAGTACAAAAAACAGAAGGATTCTGAAGTAACAGTAAGCCACTAAAATAACCAAATGATGGTCCCAGCTGCAGCTGCTGGGCCAGATGTGGTATCCCTGCTAGAACATACTAACCCAGTCCTAGGTATATGATACGCAGCCCTTATCAGGTAGACGTGTTCTTTTCTATCCCTACCAGAAGAACCAGAAGTCACTCACGTTCATGTAGAATAAACAAGAGTATTATACTTTTGCCACAGGGCTGGTTAAATCTTCCACCCTTCATAATAATATACTCCAAATGGATTTGGATTGTTGAGATATTCCACAGATGACATGTGTCCGCTATTTTGAGAACATTATTTAAAATGAACTCAACCAGCAAAAATTGTCAGAAGCTGTGGTAAGACATGTGAGCTACAAAGATACATGGGCATGCTATACCACCAACGCTTTTAAAAGTCCAGTCATTTTGGGCATGCCAGGACATTCTCTCAAAAGGAAAAGACACATTATAGCATCTCACACCTCTTACCACTAGGAAAGAAGCATAATGACTGCTAAGCCTCTTTGGTTTCAGGCAGCAGAATTTTCACCCTTGAAAAAAAACTGCCCTGACCCATTTACTGAGCTGGGAAAAGCTGCCAACTATGAGAGGGGCCCAGGGTAGGAAAGGGCTCTGTGATAGTGTGAAAATACATATTTGGTCTTTGTCCCTGTCTCCTGCATACAACTCCTAAAATCCTTAGAATCTCCAAAGTGCGGTCTTTTTGTATGCTAATGAGTTGACTGATGGCTGGCAGTTACTAGATTATTTCAGGATGAGGGCTGGTCACCAGAAAGACTAAGGCAGGCTTAGAGGGTTGGGACTTTCAGTCTCATTCCCCAACATCTGGAGAGGGGGGAGAGGGACTAAAGGTTAAGTTGATCACAAATGGCCAATCATGTCTACATAATGAAGCCTTCAGAAAAACCCATAGGGACAGACTTTGGAGAGCTGAATATGTGGAGGTTCCTGGAAAGTGCCGTTCCCAGGGAGGGCATGAAAGCTCTTTGCCCTTCTCCCATACCTCACCCTATGTATCTCTTCATCTGTATCCTTTATAATATCCTTCCTAATAAATGAGTAAATGTTTCCCTGAATTCTGTTAGCCACTAAGCAAATTATTCTAATGCAAGGAGGGTGTTGTGGGAACCCCAATTTATAGCCAGTTGGCGAAAAGCCCAGGTAAAACAAACTTTAGCTTGCAGTTGGCATCCAAAATGTGAGGGGGGGGAGGGGGGCATCTTAGGGACTGAGCCCTCAACCTGTAGGATCTGTTGCTATCTCCAGGTAGACAGTGTCAGAATTGAATTGGAGGATCACCCTGGTGTCCACTGCAGAATCTGTTTCTTGCTTGCTGTTGAGGTGAAATTCCCACACATTTGGTCACAAATGTCAGTCTTCTGTGTTGATGATTGTTGGGAAAATAGAATAGTTTAATCAGGCCCCCTCGCCTTAGGTCCAGTTGGGTGTGG
>NW_007727839.1:204455-206459 GCF_000696425.1 Galeopterus variegatus | reverse complement strand
TTGAGTGGTACATTTGATGACATATTTTGTGTGAAAATAGAACTGTCCTGAGGTAAAAAAAATATATATATTGGACCTCAAAGGAAGCAGTGAATACCTTAGCTGGTTGGCTGAGGGCCTACAAGGAAAACAATTAAAAGATACAGTTCAAGGTCATCTGGAGAAGTATGTGCATAGAATTCTAGAAGTCCACAGTGTGAAGAAATTTGAATCACATATTAACAGCTATCAAGTTGGAGGCACTAATGAAACCAAGTGGAGGGATGGAGCCAGTCTCTTGACATCAGCCACCCTCTGTCAACAGCCAACCCAAGTGCTGGCACAGTACACACATGAATGGAGGAACCATGGTGGCAGGAATGAAAGTTATGCTTGATGCCAATACCACGGGTTCCCACTACTCACATCTGACCTAGTTATTGCTTCTGCCAAGTGTCCAAACTACCAGCCACAGAGACCAATGCTGAGTTGCATATGGCATCATCCTTCAAGGAAAGCAACAAGTCACTTAGTGGAAATTGGTTATAGGGGGCCCTTACTATCCTATGCCTCAACTGGGACATGGCTGAAGTGCCATTCCAGCATCCATACTACCTGTAGAATGATCCCTTTGCCCATTCCTGCTTCCCCCACCCTCATAGGTAGTGTTCTGATAGTGCTGCCCAATAAATCTCCTGCAAGAAACTTTCTGTTTCAACGTCTGTTTCCCGGATAATCCAACCTGAGGCAGATAGCAAGGTCTGGGACTTCCCCATGGATCTAAAGTAATTACGTTCAGAAGAGAACACAAATTAATATCAATGGTCATTTTTTCCACATCTGCGAATTCAGAAAAATGGTATTATTTCTTACTTGAAATAAGAATTTTCTTTTTGCTCAAGGGTGAGTCAGCAGCCTTAATTTGGAGAAAGAAATTATTTTATTCAGACTCTTATTGAAGTTACTTTTTGTCTTCCTGTCATTACCTAGAAAGTCACAAAATTAGGTCTTAGAATGGACCCCACAAATACATACAGTCTACCAGAAGGCTTCAAGCAAGTAATACTGCCTCCTTTTACAATACAAATGGAAGTTCTGAGAGGTTAGTTGCCTTACTTAAGCTGCAGAGAAATCAGAAAATATATCTAGCAGTACTTGATATAGTGCATCTTTCTGCTAATATGCCACACTTCTAAGTCTTTGAAACCTATTAAAGTCTATGTAAAATAAATTATTTTAATGGGGAGATTTCATCTATTTCTAATAAGCTATTTACTAAAAATATTGTGTGCATTTCTTGGAATTTGATTATACAATGCTCATATTTCCACATGAAAAGAGGAGAGTTGTATCTAGGCTAATTTTTGTTGAACAGAGAAATGGAAGAATTTGTCTTTGAGAACACCTAAAATGGAACTATTTAGAAAATAGAAGAGTCCATCTGATCCCAAATTTCCATAGAAAATAAGGGTCTTTCAGAGTCAAGAAGCTCTCCTACTTAGTTTTCAAAAGAAAAGATTTCTGATATTAACGTTATTTTAACGGACTAACCTCCAGCATTAGGTAAATATTCTTAAAATCGACCCATCTCTTGAGTTGAAGTTTATGCTCCTTTCAATATTGTCTATTCTTAGCAGCATCAGAAATAAATCTGAGATGCTACCACTATGTTTTTTGAACTACAGTTAAGAAAAAGAAATTCTATGTGACTTATTTATAACTGAATTATCCACCAACTACAAGTTGTACATCTTTATATTCCAAAGAGCTAACTAGATTAAGGAGACGCAGTATACACAGCTGATAAATAACCCAGCTAGGATCCACTTTCAGAGTCCATCACATTCAGGCTTTATCATAAAGTGAAAAAAATGTGTAATACATATAAATGTGCAGAGTATACAATTACAGCTTAGCATGAAAAAGAGTGAAGAAAGAATAAAAAGTAAGAAGAAAACTGGCCAAAAAAAATTTTTAGAAAAAGGAAATGACATAATGAGAAAAATGGAATTAACTTTGGAATTA
>NW_007727839.1:199001-203171 GCF_000696425.1 Galeopterus variegatus | reverse complement strand
CACAGCTTAGCATGAAAAAGAGTGAAGAAAGAATAAAAAGTAAGAAGAAAACTGGCCAAAAAAAAATTTTTAGAAAAAGGAAATGACATAATGAGAAAAATGGAATTAACTTTGGAATTAACTTTGTTTAATGGCAGAAACAAAGAAACTAAATTTCAAAATTTAAAAAAATGCAGTAACATTTCAAGGGCAATGATCTATCTGCCTTTTGTAGAATGAGGGTGATTTTTTTAATAGTTTGTTTGATTAATTATGAAAAGGCCAAAGGAACAGATATACTCCGACATTCAGGAAGTGGGCCAGTGTGTTTGTACCACAAAGAAAAAGACTTGGAGTGAGAGGAATCAGCTCAGAGCACTGGCTCTATTCCTGTCCACTGGTTGGCATGAGAAAACTCACTTAGCTTTTCTCTGCCTTGACAGTTTAAAGCATCTGCACAGCAAAATAAATAATTAACAGAGTGAAAAGACAACCTACAGAGTGGAAGAAAATATTTGCAAACTATGCATCTGACAAAGAATTAGTATCCAGAATATACAAGGAACTCAAACAACTTAACAGTAAAAAACAAATAACCTAATTTTACAAAATGGGAAAAGGAGCTGAATAGGCATTTCTCAAAGGAAGAAAAATGAATGCCCATCAGACACATGAAATATGCTCAATATCACTCAGCATCAGGGAAATGCAAATCAAAACCACATTTAGATATGTCATCCCAGTTAGACTGGCTAATACAAAAAGGACAGAGAATAACAAATGCTGGAAAAGATGCAGAGAAAGGGGAACCCTTCTACACTGTTGGTGGGACTGAAAACTGATGCAGCCATTATAGAAGACAGCATGGAGTTTCCTCAACTACAGGTAGAAATGCCACACGATCCAGAAATTCCACTGCTGGGTATTCACTTAAAGGAATGGAAATCATCATGTTTAAGGGATACCTGCACTCCCGTGTTTATCACAGCTCTGTTTACAATAGCCAACCTAAATGTCCATCATTGGATAACTAGATAAGGATAATGTGGTATATTTGCACGGTGTAATACTACTCTTCCATAAAAAAGGAATGAAATACTGCCACTCACAGCAACATGAATGAACTTAGAGAAAAACACGTGAAGTGAAATAAGCCAGGCACAGAAAGATAAATACTGCATGTCCTTACTCATAAGTAGGAGTTAAAAATAAAGAAATAAAAAAGAAAACAAAGAAACACACAACGATCCCAATAATACGTTGAACTTTCAAAAGGAGAGAACAGAATTCAGGTTACCAGAGGTGGGAAAGGGAGAAGGGGGTCGGGGGGTAAGGGAGAAAATGGTAAAGGGCCATGATTACATTGAAAAATGATTACATTGTATAACATTGAATATACTAATTATCTGGATTTGAGCATCACATATTATACACACAGATATGTACAATCAACTATACTACAAAAAAAAAAAAAAGAAGAAGAAGAAGAAGAAAAGAAAACAGAAAGCCATGGAGAAAATTGTTTGCAGTCCTTCCAGTCCAACTACTCTACGTCAATTCTTGTGTTTTTAGGCTTGCTACTTTAGGAGATATAAAATACTCAGTACTATTTTTTGAGCACAGACTCTACTAATAACTTTTTCCATTACGTAAAACTTTATACTTTCACAAATTGTTTTCATCTCCTTTTATCTCCTTTGACACCCACAATGAGTAAGGTGTGAGATAGGTAGCGCTATCTCTATTTTATAAATGAGGGGTTGTGCATTGGGAGAAATTAAGTGATTTCCCTGAGATCACGCAGGATTGAAGGGCAGGCAGTGCTCCAGGCTGAATCTCTTCACTCCAAGGCTGCTTCACTATCCAAGCCATCCACCATCACAAACGAAGACCTTTTTTGAAAGGAGATCTCCCCTTTGATCTAGTAAGTACTCATTGACCCCAAATTATTTCAGAATTCTTCTGACTGTGCAGTGGAGGACTTGAAGAGATGGGAATGCTGAAAGCCCAAATCTACCCATAGGCATATGTAAATAGTACCATCTGGGTGAATTTTCTTACTTATACAGTTTCACATTTTTATTATTTTTAAAAATTTAGGTTAGATTTAGAAAAAATGGAAAAATTACAAAAATCACTGTTTTTTAAAGCATTGTTCTGCCTAACGTTTACTTTCTGAAAGATTGAGGTGTCTTTTACAGTTCTTAATTCTCACCAACCCCCACTCTCAAAGGAAGTTCTATGGTTCAAAAAGGTTAGGGAATGCTGCCCTTAATTAATTAATGATAACCTTAAATAAAGCTGACGTTAATCAGGGTATCTTCAGTACAGGACATTTTGGAGCCTTTAATATGTTACTATGCATTGTGAATTTCCTAAGGGAGGAGATATTCAGCATCTCTCAGACTGATTTGAGAATTAACTTTTTTTTTTAAAGGAAGTCTAACTTTTTGTCAAACTTCTGTAGAAAACAGTTTGAGGTTTCGTCTTCTCAGAGCTGGAAAACACTTTAGAAATGATTCATTTGAACTTCTACATGTTATAGGATAAGTAAAATGAAACCCAGAGAGGTCAAGTAAGTTACTCAAAGTCACACAGTTAGTGATACAGCTCATGACTACAACCTAGACTTCCTGAGTCTTACTACAGTGTAATTTTCGTTTCATGTACTATCTTTCTGTAAATGAATATGAATTGGAACTGTGGAAAGAGTTTTGCCACCTGATACATATTTGGCACAAAGTCAACTAGCATTGATTTAAATAATGTATAGTAAAAAAGTGGTTCCATATCTAAGGTATTTATTTACTAGAATATGTTTTACCATAAGATCAGCATATATTCAATCACTGTTGATTTTCTTAATTCATAAGGGTAAATGAACTTTATAAAATAGTTCAATGTTTTGTTTTCTTTGACAAATGTTAGAATCTTTATAAAACTTTTTTATAGAATCTTTATAAAAAGAAGACATGTTTTAATGGAGAAGGGAAAATAATTACATCATTGAGTGCCTACAGTGTGCCCAGCACTTTACCTGCGGTGCCTTTATTTGGTTCTCAAGATAACTTAAAAAGAATGTATTAGCTCTGTTTCCAATAGTANTCATGACTACAACCTAGACTTCCTGAGTCTTACTACAGTGTAATTTTCGTTTCATGTACTACTTTTCTGTAAATGAATATGAATTGGAACTGTGGAAAGAGTTTTGCCACCTGATACATATTTGGCACAAAGTCAACTAGTATTGATTTAAATAATGTATAGTAAAAATGTGGTTCCATATCTAAGGTATTTATTTACTAGAATATGTTTTACCATAAGATCAGCATATATTCAATCACTGTTGATTTTCTTAATTCATAAGGGTAAATGAACTTTATAAAATAGTTCAATGTTTTGTTTTCTTTGACAAATGTTAGAATCTTTATAAAACTTTTTTATAGAATCTTTATAAAAAGAAGACATGTTTTAATGGAGAAGGGAAAATAATCACATCATTGAGTGCCTACAGTGTGCCCAGCACTTTACCTGCGATGCCTTTATTTGGTTCTCAAGATAACTTAAAAAGAATGTATTAGCTCTGTTTCCAATAGTAGATGAAAATAAAGCTCAGAATGTCTTTTGGGAAAATCTAACAATTTGGTCAGGCTCCCCTCACCTTGGAGCCAGTTTAAGGTGGTTCCGTAAACATTGTGTGGGTGGAGTGAGTGTGGTCCCACGTATGGCGCCACTTTGACTGGTGTTTACTGCCTCCGGCACCTGCCCTGCATGGCCATGTTTTTTCCAGACCTGCAGCTTCCAAGGGCTGTGTGGCTGGTTCCCTAGCTTATAGACCTGCGTGAAGGGGTCTGGTGACCCAGCCTGGAGTGTGAAGGGTTTGTGACTCAGTCTGTGAATGGGCTTGAGGGGTCTGGGAGTTCCAGACCCCGCACTAGCTCAACCATCGGCCCAGTCGTTCCATGATTATCGACAGGTAAAAGAGTCGGGACAACTAGCGTGGTCGCCTAGCTTTACAATTGGCGTCACGAACAGGATTAAGAGCTAGACAATCGGTGCTGTGAGCAGGATAGCAACATCAGTCTTAGCCTTAGCTTTGCAGTAGCTCTTGTCCTAGCCAGACAATGTCAATTAAAATGTCCTAGGGCACATGGCCAGTTAGTAGAGAAGTCAAGACTTTTAATAGAGTTC
>NW_007727839.1:195985-198337 GCF_000696425.1 Galeopterus variegatus | reverse complement strand
ATTAAAATGTCCTAGGGCACATGGCCAGTTAGTAGAGAAGTCAAGACTTTTAATAGAGTTCTGTCTGGACAATTACTTAATTCTTTAAGGCTTCATTTTCCTTTGTATAAAATGGGACTAATATCTCATTACATCAAATACAATAAATATTAAAACATTTGATGTACCATAAAGTACTTCTGTACATACAAATTACTGTTACTAGTCTCTATTCTCAGTGAAGAACAAATATATGTTAATATTTTTCTTAATTTTTAAGTCTGCCAATAACATACACTTGAAGACAAATATATTCATCAGAGAAAAGTAGTAAGAAAGCTAGTAAATTATTCTTTTGTTGTTTTTGTTCTAAAGGTACCACATTAATTTTAAAGTTGCACTGCAGGCCTTGATCATATTTGTTGATGAAGCACATGTGAAACTGAACATCTTTAATGAGAAATGCAAGATTTATGGAATTCAAAGTTGTTTTGGGAAATAAAAACACAATTTTATTTATTAATGGTCACTAATGGCCTATAATCAAGGCAGCAACTGCTAGGCAAATAAATAATTAGCTGGTTTGTTTGAAGTGTAAGCAGAGGATAATCTAGCAATTTGTTCACTTTTCCTATCTGCTGGGCCCTTTACCTTTCAACTTCTTAATAGAAAAGCTAGATACAAACAGAATGTGTTTATATTAAGTTATATTTCAAATAGCCTAGGTGAGTTTATGGTTATCTTCTAGCTAGATACAAACAGAATGTGTTTATATTAAGTTATATTTCAAATAGCCTAGGTGAGTTTATTGATTAAAATTTAAATTTGATTTAAATTTGATTTCTGTCTACACTTTTATTCTGTGTTTCCACAAAGTAGAGATTAACCGATTAAAAAACAGTAACTCCTCACTTATCCAGAAGGTCCAGCTTGTCTTAAGTCCCTGGTAAAGACCTCAGAGAAGCTAGAAATATCGACCCCAAAGCCCTGCATTAAGGCTCTTATGGATTCATATGGAACTTTACCAGCTTTTTAAATATGCAGTTCTTTAAAAGCTTAGTTATCTGGCTTCCCAGGCTCTGGTATATTAGTAGAAGCAAACCAGAAAAGGTGTGAAGCTGTCTGAGGCAGGTAAAGTTCTAGTCGAGGTGATGTCTGGCAGCCTTTGACCACACTGCCAGAAAACACGTTTGTCATAATCATCCTGGATCTCAGGGGAAGGTGATGATGTTAATGATGCTTGGAATTTTTTCATTGCTATGCATTTTAGAACATTTGCTCTCAAATGTGTTTAAGTTTAGGTAAAATTGAGTAATATATGTGATTGTGTGTGTGTGTAACTGTCAATGCCTTCTTAGAGTAGGAGGCACTATTTAAGAAAGGTGTTAGTGAAGGAGAAAGAAATCACTAGGAAGAGAAAAATGAGTCATATATTTTGAGAAGAGAGAACAACCCATAATCCAGAGTTTTAGTGACTTAAAAGAGGGGTGAATGGTGAGTTTCCTGGTATGGCTAGGGTACAGAGTCTAAGAAGGTGGCCAGAAGCCTGGCTTCATCTCTTCCTTTTAAGTCTAATTATTGTTAAAGTCTCCTTCTGCCTCACAGACTGTATGACTCCACCTTGGGGTGTCAGTCAGTTTTGTATACATTGCTGTGATGAAAAGGGTGGTATGGTTTGATTAGGAGAATAAAGGAATAGAGTATGGCATGCATAGGTATGCAGGAAGATGAAAAGAAAAAGTCATCAATCTATGATGAAAATTTACCATGAGGAATGTATTGCCCTATATATTATTTTATGTCTCATATAATTTTCACAACAGTTGTAAATCACCACCACTGTTTTTATTCTCATCTCAGGTGAGAAAACTGAGATTCAGAGATTCTAAATGTCTTACTCAATAGACAATTCATACAGCCATTGAGTGCTAGGGTCTAATTTCATACTCAGATATGTATGGGTCCTTATCTCTGTGTTTTTTACCATGCTATATCCCTAGCTTGGGGGAATGGTCTCTGCAGAAGGAAAAAGAATTCACAAAAGTCAACTATGGCTTCTAACAACAAACTTTACTTACTGCAAAATAATAATGGTTTGACTCTCTGAATATATTTATATAAACAAACAAACAAAGATTGAGCACAAATTTTGTGCCAGTGATAATAATGGCACACTATTAATTGAGCAGCTGCTCTATGGTAGGCAACTAATAGAGTTTGGATGTGTTGTTCCCCAAAAACTCATGTGGAAATTTGATCTCCAATGTGGCAGTGTTGGGAGCTGTTTGAGTCATGGGGGTAGATCCCTCATGAATGGATTAATGCTCTCCCTGGGGGGTGTGGGTAGTGAGTGAGTTCTCACTCTATTAGTTC
>NW_007727839.1:179825-195214 GCF_000696425.1 Galeopterus variegatus | reverse complement strand
CCTCTCACCATGTGATCTGCTTGTACCCGCTGGCTGCCTGCCACTTTCCACCATAAGTAGAAGCAGCCTGAGGCCCACACCAGATGCAGCCATCCCAGAATCGTAAGCCAAATAAACCTCTGTTCTTTATAAATTACCCAGTCTCAGGTATTATGTTATAGCAACACAAAACGGACTAATATGGCAACATATCCTGTTAGTTAAGAATGACTATTCTCACATTAAAAATGAGGTCACTGTGGCCAAAAGTGTATAAATAATTTGTTTCTCATGACATAATTCTAAATGGTGGAGGTGAATGAACTTTCTTCCACTTTGTTAGGGTGCTTCTCTCATAGCCCACAAAGGATTAAGTTTGGTGGAAGAAAAGAGGAAGTTGCATGGGTCTAGAAAATGAGTATTTGACATTAGTAGTAAACAGTAGATTTCTCTTCACTGCATATAATCAGCTGTATGTGTATAAATCTGTCATTGGAAATAGAACACATAATGCTTCATGTTATTTCTACAACTGTATAATTAGCTATAATAAGGCAGTAACTTTAAAAGTCTCTACTGCACACAAACTTTTGCTATTGTTCTAATTTTTATGACTTGGAGTTTCCAGCTTTCTACTTTACCCAAACCAAATGAGACATTGGGGCAGCTTACAACCTATTCAAGATAATTAGCAATGAAAAAAAATCTAACTACCACAAAATCTGCTCAAACTTTTCAAATGATGTGATTGAGGAAAAGAGTGTAATAGCTATTTAGAGGCTGGTTCTAGCCTGTTACTTTGTATGAGTCATTCACATAATCAGTTTGTTCCCCTCGTATGTTACAATAATAGTTCTAGCATTTTCCATTTTACTGGTCTGAAAAGAACTGTGGACTAAGATCAAAAGACTCGGGTTTGAGGCTTGCTGCTTCTTAATTGTGAGACATCTATCAACTCAAACCCTTTGAATCTCAGTTTTCTCATCTATAAAGTTTTGATACCTGGCTGGCCCTACTTAATAGGATTGTGTTCAAGATCAAAATGAAATAATAAAATGAAAGTGCACTAAACTCTATAAAATGCAGTAAGCCATAAAAAAATCCACACAAATGTCTCACACATTGTACACATATTAAATATTTATGTAATGTATACCAGATAAGAGGCTAGTATTGAATAAAGTTTAAGCATATAGCCTCTGAGTCAGACTACCCGGATTCAAAAACTGACTCCATAACTTTTTAGGTGAATAAATTTGGAGAAGTTATTTCAACACTTTGTGCCTCTGTTTTTTCATGTATAAAATAGGGAAAGTAGTCTCTCAGGCTATTTTAAGGATTAAATAAGACATTCCATGAAAAATGCATGTCACTATGTTCAGCACATGTAAATATGCTATTAAATAGCAAAAGTTAGTAATAGTATTCTTTTCCTGAGGTTCAAATGAAAGCAGTAAAAGGAAGGGAGAGATTTAGGAAGTAAATCGCAGTAGAGATTCAGTAGAATCCCCTACCTTTTGAAAGCCTATGGGAGGGGGTGGGGGGAGTAATTAGTTTATATGGACACAGTTTGAATCAAGGGCTTCTGCTCTATCCCTATTATTTCTGAAAATATAAGGAAATTGGACAGTGCCAGGGAGATTATCTAAGAATATAGCTAGCAACTTCTCTTATTTTTCACCTCTTTCCCATTGGAGGAACACAAAAGGAATACTGAAAGTAGACGGCAATAAGAAAAGCAAGAGGTTTAAAAAAATAGGATGGGAAATGCTAGTCATTGTATAGATTTTATTTATGACATGCAGTGTAACTGGACAATTAAACACATACAGATGATGTTCTTTTCTCTACCCAGAGCATTCTTTTCTTAATGCTAGTCATTGTATAGATTTTATTTATGACATGCAGTGTAACTGGACAATTAAACACATGCAGATGATGTTCTTTTCTCTACCCGGAGCATTCTTTTCTCCTTTCTCTACCTAAGGAACTCAGAATTTCTTCCGGTAGGAATTCCTGTGCACTTCTATTGCTGCATTCTATCTAACACTAAAACTGTTTACCTGTTGGTTTCCCTTACCAAAGTGTAAGTTCCTCAAGGACAAGGACCATACTCATCTCTGTATCCTCAGGACAGTGTCTACTTCAATTGAAGTAGACTAAATTGTCTTCTTCTTGATTATGTTAATGCATCTTAAACTTTAAATCACTTTTGAAAGAAGTTCAAAATCTAGTCTACAATTTTCTTGACATATTACTCATAACATTTTTTAGATAATTTTAATAACATAAAATAAACATCTGCTAATCTTCAGAATTAAATGTATATTCATTTTATAGATATACTCGACAAAAGCTCCCTATCATTGACTTAGATTTATAACACAACTTAAAAGAATCAGCTTCTGTTGGCTGACTTTCAGTATGTCCCTCTGATAGAATGTCCATGTCTTTTCTAATTGTTCCCTTTTAACAATTGCCCTGAAGCTAAGTTCCTTAAGGCATACAACTAGAGTTATTTATTAACTAATTATATTCATTGCTCAGAATAGGCTGCTCTTAATAAAAACGAAAAGGATGCATACTCCCTTGGTACAATTACATTAAACTGTAAAACAGCTGTTTCTGTTTTTCTGCTTTGTTTACCTGACTCTTTGGTTCAACTAGGAAGACTTTCAATTATAATAGGAAAAATTTCCAACTCCTAAACTTCCTTCTCCAGGGATTTGTGTAGGCTCAAAGACTATTTAGACTGCTTGGGGACTTTTGCAAGATGATTGGCAATTTGACAATTTGTAACCATATAGACTTCTTATTTATGCCCCACACATAAGAAACATAAAAACAAAAAATCATAAAGAACAACTACAAAGTTATACACCAAAACTGAACAGTTATAATACATTTTTTTCCTGTATAGACAAAGTTACTGGGACTGAATTTCACAAGGAATGTAACCATATAGACTTCTTATTTATGCCCCACACATAAGAAACATAAAAACAAAAAATCATGAAGAACAACTACAAAGTTATACACCAAAACTGAACAGTTATAATACATTTTTTTCCTGTAAATAGACAAAGTTACTGGGACTGAATTTCACAAGGAAAAAAAAAAAATCACTTCCATGGCCATTGTCTTTTGCTAATACCCATTTATAGACTAGAATTTCATTTTTTAAAAATGTATACATGTTTCAGCCTGAACCCTCATATGGCATAAAATTAAGAATGAAAGTATTGCTTTCCTCCTTTACATCTATATATTCCACATGTGAAATAATGACACACACTCAGTAGTTCACATATGCAATATTCTCGTATGTGTAATGCTTATGTGAGCATGTATTTCTGGATATAGAATGAAAAGCATTTAAAATTAAAAAGGAAATTTATCATACACTCAACTGAAATGAACAATTCCAAGGAAAGAACAGAGGTAGCAAGAATCCAGAATTCAGGAAAGAGGGAGAAAATAGAAAATACAAGATAAAGTATAGGATTATTTTCATCCTTGATTGGGTAGGAATAATGGCACAGCTAGGTGCATCTACCTCCCCTCAACCAAAGAATTATGGGTACCTCTGGATCTATTTAAATATTTGTGCATTCATACTCATGTGAACACTTAAGTAGCCATTAATGGCTATACAAAATAGGAGACACATTCCCTCACTAAAAAATACAATAGTGATTTCATTAAACTTGTCATTATTGAAAATTTTCTTGTAGAAAATGTACCAGCCAATCACCTTCAAAACCATTCAATTTGCTCATGTCCATCTACAATGAAAGGTTTGCTGCACAGTTGTGTTTAAGACTGTGTAATGATTTTAAATCTAGGACACAGACTCTTTTTGCATGTCCAATCGATTTGTTAGGAATCTGATCCTGTGCTAATAGGGCTGTGTGCATTAAAATTCATTATTTGAAAATTGTATCTGAACTGGATGCCGCATACAGCCTTAGAACTATATCAACTTGGTTCTGCCTTTATTTTACTTTCTAGAAAAAGTTATTTTTCCTTTGAGAAGTAGACTACTGTTTTCAGAGCATAAATTGAAGACTAGAAAATGTTCATATACCAGTGTTGTGGATTCCTAAATTAGTATGTGTTGATTGCAAAGTTGCCAGATTCAAATACATGAAGTATATTGTCACAACTTCTAAGAAAGTTCATGTGGGCTCAGAACAATGCATTCTTACTAATTTTAGAATTACAACTATATGCAGTGAGCTCTAATAGCAATTGTACTTTCAAAGCAAGAAGTGCTTAAAATAAAACTCAGCCGAATCATAGAAATAAATGAAGAAGTACACCAGGAATTTGGAGTAACAAAAGAAAAGCAAGATCATGCAGTTCTCTAGAATACATACTAAGTTAAACAAACCTTTTTTCTTAATTTTTCTCTATTAGCAAACTTGTCGAACACTCGAAGTCTGAACTAATTTGTGTCAGCTGTGATTTTCTTGGGTTTGTAAGCTTATGCTATAATTACACAGTCTTTATTTTAGATGTCATGGTAATAATCAATATGTGACTGCAGCATTCCAAACTCTGCATACAATCATGTTACTCTGCCTTGTTCTCATAGTACCCTGGTACAGTATTAAAACTCTGTCAACCAGTATTTGGCATGAAGCTGTCCAAATCATAACAGTAAATGAAGCATTAAAATGTCACGACATGATTAGCATACCTCATGAAACAAGTACTATAATTGTCACATCCTGATTATCCAGCTAGTGAAGGCAAAATACTGTATACAAATACTGATAATAAAACTCCCATCTGACCCAGTTCAGTCAAATCCACTTCCACTTGACCTTCAAAGGAAGGCCTCCTATAAAGGGGTAACCTTTCCTGTTCTGTGAAAGAGGCATGAAATGTGGTTATCAGCTATGTGACTAAGTGATAACTGTGGTTATCAGTTAAATGACTAAAGGTTGAACTACCAGACAATCAAGCAAAAGAAGCCAGTAGGAATCCTAAACTGTAAAGTCCTTGAAGGCAGGAGCTGTGTTTTACTAACTTATCTTTCTGACCTTGAAGCACAGACTTGTGTAAGTCAATTTTTTCCTGGAATTGAATTAGTTGATTAGATTATGTAACAGATCACCCTCCTCAAAAGTTTCTCAAATCAACCAAAGCCACAACACTGGCATGCCCAGTCTTTCAATCATATTAGGAAAAGGCAGGATTATTGTTTACTATACCCTTTGAACTTCCAGAATCCTTTGGAAAATAAGACAGGGTATTAATGAATGCCTAATTAAATACAATTAGGAAGTTAAATATGCCTTTTCACGTTATTATCTGATTTCTTTTCAGAGTTCTAGGTTATCAAAAAATACTTGTCTTTTTGTAATGGATAGAAACATAGATACTATGTGACTCTCCCAGACTGAGAAAATGAGAGAAAAATCTTGAGCCATCTTTGGACTACAAATAAGGGTTAGGAAATGCAAAGAGATTTCAAATTGAGAAAAAACTCTAGATGAGCTGAATGTTTCAACTCTTTTTTCTGAACCCAAGGATTTTTCCCATGATTCTTTCTTCCTTCCTTCAGTTCACACAGTCTTCTAGATTGGCCAGGCAGTAGGGACAATCGTGAGGAAGAAAGGTCCCTAGGACTCATTCACTGATGCTTCTGTCAGCTCATGGCTATGTAAGTTACCAGGAACTAAATCTTAAGACAGGGGGAGTCTAGTGCACAAGAGGGGCACGTGTTTATGCAGGAGAACTTGCTGCACTCTGTTCCCACCACACCACTGAAGGAGCTACTTGCATAGCTATAGTTCATGTTACACATGAAGAAAATAATTTGCTAAATTATACATTCTCTGGTACTGAATAAAATATAAAACAGTGTAAATACTCTGTAACAGCTTCTGTCACAGCCCCATAGGGCAATAACCAACTGACATAACATCTAGGGACATTTTTCTACTTACTTTTTTCCCATTTATTTGTTTATTTATATTGTTTTTTATCTAAACGTTAAACATTTTCCCATGGAGAAAGATGTGACACTCTTTTTGTAGAAAGAAAATAGGTAAATAAATGAAAAGAATCACTTCATGGTTTCTCAAATTTGAATGATGGTTTAGTCCTTTGAGTTTCTGCATATATTTCATGTATAAAAAAAATAAGAATACTTTTCAAATTCTTCAGCTATGATGCTGCTCAATATCTGCTATGTCTTGCCTCCTCCTAAAATGTTGAACTCTTGAGAGCAGGGTCCATTTCTGATTAGGTTTGAATTACCATTACTTTTTTATCAACGTTTGGTAAATACACTTTTGACAGTAGGGGCCTTACATTTCATTTATGTTATGATCAGCGTGTATAAACTTGACCACGTATTAGGATATTAAAAANTGTAGAAAGAAAATAGGTAAATAAATGAAAAGAATCACTTCATGGTTTCTCAAATTTGAATGATGGTTTAGTCCTTTGAGTTTCTGCATATATTTCATGTATAAAAAAAATAAGAATACTTTTCAAATTCTTCAGCTATGATGCTGCTCAATATCTGCTATGTCTTGCCTCCTCCTAAAATGTTGAACTCTTGAGAGCAGGGTCCATTTCTGATTAGGTTTGAATTACCATTACTTTTTTATCAACGTTTGGTAAATACACTTTTGACAGTAGGGGCCTTACATTTCATTTATGTTATGATCAGCGTGTATAAACTTGACCACGTATTAGGATATTAAAAATTACTAAGCATTGTATTACTAACTCTGCAGGAAGCTATGACATATTATAATGTTCCTTGAGAAACCAGCTATAATTACTTACTCAGCAAATGAGTGGCTCATTTTAGATAGAAAAAGAAAGGTTATTTTAAAACAAAATTTTAGTGGGAATTCCCAAGTACTAACAACTCATTGAAACCGATTTCACTTTTGAAAATAGAAAGAATGACTTAATTTGAGGGCTATAAATTGAGTCTTTGAAAAAATTGGGTGCATTTAGCAAATTATGTTTCTAAAATCTACTGCAATAGTATACTCTCATGAACCTTTTACTTAATATTTAGGTCTATCCACTTCCCTTGCTTCTGTCCTCATGGGAAGTGTTTGCAGACCTTATACTGTAAACTGGAATTGTATATGAACTGAAATTTTGTAAATAAATTTTTTGTAGGTCATTAATTTTCAAAAAGCTAGTTTGGTAAACTAGATTTTATAATCATTAAAATCTGTAGCACATTTCAACTGGCTTGTCAGACTGGAAGTCTACAGGCCACAAATATATTTTAAACAGATAACTCTGCTATAAACATGAAAAGTAGGGCACTTCATATTCAAGAGAAAGAGAGTTATGAAAAAACAGTTACAAATATATATATTTACATATATAGTATATGTGTTTACATACTCATATTTCTTGTACTATATAACCTAAATTGTATGACTGCTATTGTAGAATCTATTTAGAATGACATTTCAATTTTAAGCAATATAATGAGCTTTCTGCTGATGGTGGGCTTCAGAAGCTTTGGACTAGGATATGAGTGATTCTCAAATGCAGACACACAAAACAATTCACACAGACCTTGAGGTTTAAGCCATATCATGTTATAAAGAAATAAACAGGTATAACCACCTAAGAGCAAACAATAGCCTTGCTGGCCATGTGAGACACTTCCATGCATATGGAACAGCTGAAATATTACCATTTCAAGGATCCCTGTCTTCCTTTTTCTTCTAAGAGAACTGCCACCTGTGCATTTTCTGCAGAACACTTCAGAAGATATCTTTTCACTTACCTGAAAGAAAGAACAAAGACAACAAAAAAAGATTTAAACATGATTTCATAGTGAATTTGTTTTTGCAATCTTAATTAAAGAAAAATAACACACTTGCATTACATAATAGACATATTTCTAAAATGTTGTATATACACTGAAGTTTTATAAATCAAACTCTGCTTTCCTCTTGTGACATTACAGCTTTAGATCATTTTTGAAAATCTGATAGTTCATTGGCCATCATTCCTGATAAAATCATTTACATGTCTTGCATAGATCAGATTTTTTCTGTACTACACATGGTCATCTTATCAGGAGCAAGGACTCAATCTAATGCAGAAGAAGGTGAAAACTACCTGATCTCTTCATATATTTAATCATTAAGTCAGTCTTTTATGTTTTCATTTATTTGACAAATACATTTGACCCTTACTGTGTGTTAGCCTCTTTGCTAGGCCTGAAGGTTCAACTGTGATCAAGACATATGCTCTGCCCTTAAAGATCCCACATAGCCTCTAATCATTCTCACAGGTAAGCTATATATCTGTCAAACAGGAAAATCATTGGGCATACTCAAAAGTCTAACACACAAAAAAACTTTACCTTTCTTTGGCCCTCAGTTTTATGCTTAGTTGACAACACTAGTGCAAAGACATGTTTTCTAGCCAGAGGCAACATGGTCCAGGACAGGGAAACTCAGGGACATAGTGGTAAATCTCATTTGAGCAGGCTGCCAAGTCATAAGGAGGGAACTTCACTGTCTAGATAATAGATGCCCACACCCAGCCCCTAGCAGTCTGCCAGCATCAGGCTGCTGCAGATGGCATATTCTTGCAGCACCTTTCAGTGGTGCATTGAGACATTTGAAAGATGCTCAGCTTAACTGAACTTTGACTCCTCCCCCCTCCCCCCCAAGAGAACTCTCATCTCTCGCCTTTGTTGATCTCCAATTACCATCCAGGCATCATGCCTTTTATGCTGCAAACCAAATGATCTGAACAAGGCAGTCCTAGTCCCCAGAGCAAAAAAAAATCACTTTCTGCTTCAGATGAAAGCTATATTGGTTTCCTTGGGGATTCACACCCTGGCATTTCTTATCTGCCATTGAATGTTGCTAGTTTGTATTCTATCTCGGCATCCACAGTAAGCATTGGAAACTCTTGGCTTTCATCCCACCCGATCTGGGAACACGGGTTGAGTTCCTTTCAGTGGGTATGTGACAAATGAAGCTGTTATCAACATACAATAGAAGTTACTAGAGCTATCACAGAGGGTTGTAACATGAGCAAAACCGCATTATAGCCCTTCATGTAACTGCTGTTTTGGTGGTGGCTGAGCCAATGCACTCTAGTAAATGAAAACGATTAGGTGGGAATTGGTTGGTGAGGCGACCGCTAGGATGATTGCCTTCAGAAAGGCAGTGAGGACAGAAAAAGCAACTTTCCAGCATCCATAGAGTTTACCCAGTTTGGGTAGAAGATATGTATCTTCTTCAATTAGGTGTTTCAAAGTGTTTGTTTCACTTGTTTGATTTTGAGTGAGTTAATAGTTTTAACAAATGCAAGTTCCTAAAAGTAAGATCTGTTTATAACTCCCCTAGTTATTAAGTGGATATGAGTATGTCTTAAGAGAACTCTAAAAATCTATGGAAATACAAAGTGCTTTTTCATCACTGCTACACTTGGCCCTCTGTTACCAAGAGACAATAATGACCCTCAATAAATTCCTACATGAAACAGGGGAGCACATCTAAACCTTCATATAAGTATTAAAACAGGATCATATTGTATTACATATTGTTACACTCAGACTCATGAAGAAGAAAAATGTAATGCTATATACTTGTGTGCCTACCCGTGATTTTTGAATACTGACTTTTCTTAGTCAAAAACCTGGAGATTTGGGGCTGGCCAGTTAGCTCATTTGGTTAGAGCATGGTGTCATAACAGCAAGGTCAATGTTTGGATCCCCGTACTGGCCAACTGCTAAGTATATATCTGGAGATTAATTAAAGCAATCAGTCAAATTCTGTGATACCCAAGTGTGACCCCCCAAAACTGTATATCTTAGCCAAAATATTAATCATCTGATGGGTGGTAAGTTAGAGGTTAGTGTATTTTAATTTAGTTTGGAAAGGGACCATAATGGAGCTAGGAAAATAATAGTAATAAAGCTGATGACTACTTTCACATTTACAAGGCTTCAAATTCTTCTGGGGCCAGTTATTGCTTTTAAAATGGCAGGTGGGGGCTGCTGAAAGTGATTTTTGGTGGAGTTAGAAGGACAGGCAATGTGAAATTCTGGAGACAGTGTTGTGGAGTGATTGAATGAATATTTTCTGGTGTCAGAATGCCTGGGTTTTAAGCCTGCTCTGGATCTTACCAGCTTGGGAAGTTACTTAAACTATATCAACCTTAATTTTTTCATCTGCACTATGGTAATAATACCTATACCTACATCATGATAGAGGGTACTAAAGAGGGTACTAAATGGAGAGTACCCCCTAAGGAGGGTACTAAATATACAAAAGTTTTACTCTGTGTCTGGGCACAGAATATGCTGATTGAACTTTTCTTGCGCAATAGCTTAGGAAAGTCACTGAGGAAGGGAGGTGACACTGAGAGGTGAGAATGACAAACATGCATTACAGTCGTGTGGTCTTTACAGCTTCCTGAATGTTGCCTAGGCATGCTCTCGATGGGTCCCTATGGTGAGGTTGGAAAAGGGGTGTAATGAAGATATGGAGGAGACTATACGTAGGAGTTCATGTAGATTCATGTAGAATCTCTCAGCTCACAGGACCAGGGCAGCATTCTGGGTCTTCATATCCCTAGTGAAGATCAGCGAAACTTTGATACTTTGGCCAAGAAATAAACTGTGCAACTCCCCCGCCCCCCAGGTTTGTCACCAGAGTGGAATGATGAAGTTTTAATGTGTTACAGTACCTGGATTATTTTCAATGAAAAGAGAAGGAAGTGTTAGGAGATAAAGGTCAGCCTTTGTCTCTAGTGCCCAGGGCAGGACTACAAACAGAGGCCTACGTGAAATACATCTAAATATTTGAACATTATAAGTCAAGATAACAAACTGATAATAAAATATATTCTATCCCCACCTTGACAATATATTTTCATAATGACTTGTAAGGCCAACTAAAAGTGTAGAATTCTAAGACCACTTGGAGTTCTGAAGCAGAACATGTCACAAGGAGACCGAGCTCCAACCTTGACCCCGGACCCATGAACTTCTTCCTGCTTTTTCCCACCCCCGTCTCACTCAGCACTGTGAGGAGACACACATCCATGTGGACATCTCCAGGCTACACATCTAAGCTTTGTCTGCATCCCATGCAAACAAATGCCCCTTGGCCACACATTGGAAGAACAGGGAAGAGTTCCTTACAGATCCAAGAAGTAGGCCCAGGACTACTTGGGCAAGGGATTTTGGACTCATCTGAAGCAGAATCATAGTATAAAATTGGGGGAGCAGGGAGTAGGCCCTGGGTAGGTATATCTCTTTGACCCCACCAGGATTCCTCATCCCGTGAGGAGGGATATAACGGGTGGAGAGGATGTTCTAAAGCATAAGACTCACAGAGGGATCCGTGTTAGTTGGGGTTA
This sequence comes from Galeopterus variegatus, assembly GCF_000696425.1. Classification (NCBI taxonomy): domain Eukaryota; kingdom Metazoa; phylum Chordata; class Mammalia; order Dermoptera; family Cynocephalidae; genus Galeopterus; species Galeopterus variegatus. The sequence goes on along the minus strand of NW_007727839.1, from coordinate 183,853 downwards.
GAGTCATTATTGTTCCGTGGAGTCTTGGTAACATTTACAATGGAGAAGAAAATAAGATTTTCTAAAAATAACCAAGGTCATTATTGCCTCCCAAGTGTATATTGAACATCAACCTTAAGAAACTCACTTCTGCACACTCTAATTGCATCCCTCCTGCCTTTCTCATTGTTGCCATTGTTTCGGTTTTTTGCCCCCTTCTGATGTTGTGATTCTCTCTCAGTTTTCAATAGAAATTTTGCCACATGGAGAGCATAATGAGACAGCTGCTTAACAGTTGCAGCTAAACAACAAAGCAATTTAAACCAAAAAGTCTCCTCCAAGAAACCTTGGGAATATGAAAAAGAACATATCCAAATTGGAAATTGGCCAGCATTGAAGCTAACCCCGACATTTTCTGAAAAGTGTCATGGGATCCTCAACCATTATCCATGATCAAGCCTTAGGTTTTAAGTCTCCTCTGAAGGAGGTGGCTACAAGAACCCAAGACCACAAGAGAAGAAGCAAACAGCTTAGTGCTGATTCGTGAATATATCCTTGAAAGGGTGGTTTTCATAGGAGAGCTCTCACTGGAAGTTCCACATAAATCAAAATCATAAATAAATAATTTTATGTAAGTACTAAATGGACCTGGCATCCCTAAGATAGTCTAATCAAAGCTTCAGGTATTCTGATATCAGATTTGTTTTGATTTTCTTTAGTCTCCATTTTTTTACTTCATGATAATGAAACAAAAGCCTTTCTAAAAACAGATAAAATGAGTCACTACTACCTAGGGCAAATGCCATTCACATTTCCAAAAAGTCATCTTTCGAACCTAAGGTAATCAAAACAATGGCAGGAAAATTCTAAACTCTTGTTAAGCACTCATCAATTATGTATCGAAAGAGTCCATTGCTTCTGAGTAGATGTAACTCTTAGCCCTGCTACGGGAGAGGGCAAGACTGAAGTTTTTGATCTGTTCAGGCTGTTGAGGAATAATTGCAAATATTCACTAAAGGAAGCCTCATGGAAATGCTGCTAAAAGGCAGAATTTAGTCTGGCCTATATTATCTATCTGAATAGACTATATTGCCTATGTGTATATTGTGAGCCTGAGTGGTAATATATATATATGCGTGTGCACATATGTGCATGTGTTTGTGTGTGTGAACATATATATAGCATAGTGTAGCATAGCAAGGCTACTCTCAGCCAGTGTCCACATTGGCAAATTAAGAATGATTTGTGTAGCTGATACTATAAGAATAGATAAATGTTATTTGAATATTTAAATACTATGAGACTATAAGGATAGTCTTATACTGACATATACTTTATAATTTAAGAAATATACAACTTATTTGATTTACAAGACAACTTTGTGCAATATTGAGTGTAGAAAACATTCTCATGCCTCACCACCTGTTTCCTACAGTTTTCCTTTCTTCTACCTATAACCTACAAATGGAGAATGACTTCCATCGACATAGGAGGAACTAGATAGAGCAAGGGTTTCAGTCTTGGATCTGTGCTTTTTCCACTAAACCACACTTTCTCTAATAACAATCTGTGGAATTTACATGTAGAGGCAAACATTTTGCATGGGCTAAATTACATTTCTTTGCCAGGGAACTTCTCACCTTTTTCTTCCAAAATTAAAAGATAGGGAAGAATCATTTGCTTGTCCAGTTATGAAAACAAACTAGTCTCAGGAAACTTTCCTTTCCTTTCATTTCACCTTCCACATTATCTTCATTTTCACATTCTTTTTCAAGTTCTTCTAATTGACTTAATGAAACTATTCCTTCATTCCAGTTCTCTAATATTAATTATATATGTATTTATTTATTTTTACTCATTAGGTCCATCAAAGGGTCAAAGGACAAACCCCTTATCTTTGACTGACTGCTGTCTTATATATATTTCTATTTTGGGTTCTTTAGTGCTCAGGAACAAATCAATATAAGCACAAAGTTAGTGTTAAAGTTATCAACTGTATTAACAATGGTATTTAGAAAGCCTTTTGTCATGTTTTTGCTTGTATATCACACCTTACTAACATACGTTGTATCAATATTTATTTAATTTTATCATCTTCTCTCAACAAAGTTAACACCAAACTATTCAGCCTTTTTAGTCCTCACCCCCTTAGTGGCAATTAAACTGGCTTCTATTCTTTTCCTGTCACCACTGAAAACACTTCTACAGGTGAAGGTAAAAGAAATTTAAGAACTTTTCCGAGGTTATGCAGCTAGTAAAAGACTGAGCCCAGCATTAGTTCAGTTGCCTGATGGGAAAGACCTGCCTCTCTGCCTCTTTGCAATCCTGTCTCTAGGAAACATCCCTACTCCTTGCCGTCTGCCTTTTACATTTCTTCTTCACTCCATCTATAAACCACAAATGGGGAAAAGGCAATGGAGCATAAAGCAGCGGAAGGAGAAAGGATTTATGAATATTTTTTTCAATATTAGAGCAATTGGTATGTGTGTAATAGACTGAAGGCAATTCATGTGCAGGTCCCTGGTGTTGTTCGCCAGCAATTTTGATTTTGCACATGGCACAGATCGGGCCCTTTGATCAAGGTCTTTTCTCATACATTCATGTATCTATTATCTAGGAACTGTCCCAAGTTTAATTTTTCTGCAATGCTATTCTGATCACACTGAGATTTTGCAGGTAACTAACCTGCTTCGTCTGTGCCACCCGAGAGCCGAAGGTGCTGTGAGAGTTGCTCCTTTAGCTGCTACCCCATCTCCATAGCTACTGTTTCTCTCTCTCCATCTCTGGCTCCCCCATACTACACCCCTTCTTTTTCTAGCAAGGAGGGAGGAGTAAATTGCATTATATTCCTTGGCTCCATAAACTATGTCAAACCCATCTCCATAGCTACTGTTTCTCTCTCTCCATCTCTGGCTCCCCCATACTACACCCCTTCTCTTTCTAGCAAGGAGGGAGGAGTAAATTGCATTATATTCCTTGGCTCCATAAACTATGTCAAAATTCTGTGGAAACAATATTAAATATGGTAATTTTTCCTCTCTTTTTCTCAATCCATTACATTCTCTAACCTCGGTTGCACCGACCTTTGAAAGAAAGCAATGACAAAGGCATCTGGGTAATATCATTATGCTAATTTGTTGGTGCTAATCTGTAGAAATCGAAAAGTAGCTCTTAGAGTGGGGATCTCTGTAAAGGAAAGCACGGCAAACCTTCTCCTCAGTCCCCGCTGCGCCTGCAGTCCACTTCAGCTGAGTTCTTTGTTGACTGGAGACGACCCGTGATCTTAAACTGATGCCAGCCCTGCACCTTTCACCTTAAGAAGTAATTGGCAGCATTGGAGGACTTGCTCTTCTGCAGTCTGCCCAGAATACAGAGGAAAGAGAACTCTAGTAGAGAAGTGGATGCCTGTCTGGGAAGGGTGCTCACAAGATGATTTGAGTACAATTATTGGGATCATGCTTTGCAAAATGGGAAAGGAAGTGGTGCTTCTCTAACCCTAATACAGTAGGGATCAGTAGACTGGTCTAAGTTTAATACAACAATGAAAACAAGAAGAAAGCTAGGTTATAATGCCACCATCTTCATCTCTCTCTTACCCAGTTCCTGCTACTAGGCTTTCCTGTGTATGCTTTTGTTGACATCACCAGAGATGGTTCACCTACCCCCGTGGGCCCACCAATGCTCTTAGTGTGGGATCCTCTAAGAACTATAGTATCACAAAGCTGGAAGAGACCATGGAAAGCATCAAATCTGTCTCTACAGGATCTGTTCTGGCCCCTGGCATTGTCCAAAATTAAAGAAGGAAGAGCAGGCCACGGAGAGCAGCTCTCACTGTCTCACGGTTGGTGGAGCTGATGGTGCTGCTCATGAGAAGAAGAGCTACGGGGAAACAGAGATGCCCCAAAACCCTTGTGTGGCCCTTAAACTTGCTTTAACTCACTGCATTGTTTAAAAGGGTATGGATGAATTTTTTTTTTTAAAGATGACCGGTAAGGGGATCTAAACCCTTGACTTGGTGTTGTCAGCACCACGATCTCCCCAAGTGAGCT
>NW_007727839.1:148746-178846 GCF_000696425.1 Galeopterus variegatus | reverse complement strand
AAAACCCTTGTGTGGCCCTTAAACTTGCTTTAACTCACTGCATTGTTTAAAAGGGTATGGACGAATTTTTTTTTTAAAAGATGACCGGTAAGGGGATCTAAACCCTTGACTTGGTGTTGTCAGCACCACGCTCTCCCCAAGTGAGCTAACTGGCCACCCCTATGTAGGGATCTGAACCCATGGCCTTGGTGTTATCAGCACCACACTCTCCCAAGTGAGCCATGAGCCAGCCTGGAAGAAAGTATTTTGAATAATTTCACATCCAGAGTAATGTTCATACCGAATCATTTATTTTAGAAATGACAATCTCATGTATTCTAATTAGAATTAGGTATAAATATATAACCCTAATCTATCTCGAATTCAGACAGATAGCCCAATGAAAAATTTGTCTAATAATTAAAAAAGTAATAAAGGTAAACTATGCATAATGATGTTTTATTTTGACATAACCTCTCGATTTTTCTGAAGATAGAAATTTGTTTAATTCATCTACATTCTCCCACATACATTCTGGCAAAATCACTGCTTTATGACAGCAGAAATGCATTAATTACCTAAATGTTGCTTAACACTGTAGCACTAGAGTACTTTATACAACATGGAAGGACAGAAGAGGTTTTATACATTGTCAATTCATGTGTGACATTAGTAGGTTGAGAGTAGCAGGAGGCAAAAGTGGCTGAGGGTTTGGTGCTGTGTTTCAGAACACCTGTATTTATTTTTTTACACTGCAAGTCACTGTGGGAATTTTATTCCGTGGTGAGTTGTTGTTGTTATTGTGGCTGTTTTTTTTTTGTTTTTTTAACATTTCTGAATCTAGAGACAGTTTGCTGTAACTATGTTATTCAGCATAAAATAGTTAAGAGTAGGAAAAAGGATTATCAGTGTGCTAGGAGTAGAAACTAATAGAAAGCTGGGTTTATGTGGGTTTTTTGTAAAGAAAGCTGGCATGAAACCAGAGAAGTGTACAGATGTTAGCTATCACATACAGTGCAGGATATGAGAGGAAAACCCACCTCTGGGACCATCCAGGACAATCCAGATTGACAGGTCACAACCAGGCTGGATGGTGCTGTCCCTTCCTTTATGGCTGCCAGCACCACTGCTCCAGTTGAGACTCTTCCTCTCTCTTGGGATGAACGGCTCCGTCACCCATGCTTCCTAATTGCATCCAGTCTACCCCTCTGTCATCCAGCCCCCACAGGCTTTATACTTTCTCCTACAATATCAATCTGATAATGCCAGTTTCCCGCTCAGAAGCACATATATGGTCACCAACCCCTTCACAAGAAATGCAAACTTATTCACGTGGTGTTCAAGGCCTTGCACAGTTAGGCCCCACCCATCCTGCCAGCCTTTTCCTGGAGCTCTCCAGCCACGCAGTTCTCATTGGAGTCATGGAAGACCACTGCAGTGCTCCATTCACTTTCCATCCTCCACCTCTCTCTTCACAATGTCTCCTCTACCCATAATCCTCTATCATCCCTTTTTCCGGCCTGTGGAAACCCTGCCCATTCTACAGGTTTTCCTTCAAACGTTCTTGATCCTATCAAGTTGCCCCTAGTTCCTCCCTCCTGACCAGTCTCCACCACAGGCAAAGGACATGTTCCCCACCCACAGGCCCACAGCACCTCCTTTGTAATAACCCACCAAGGCCCACTCTGCCCAGTCAGGTCCTTACTTGTGGAGGAGCCTGTCTTCACTACTAGATGGTGAGGTCCTTGAGGGTAGAGCCCCTCAACTGAATGATTTCAGATGTTCTGGTTCCCAAAGTAGTGCCGTCCACCTGCCAGGTGCTGAATTAGTATTTACAGACTCAAAGATTTCATTTAATTCCACTCACAGAAACAATCAGGGGCTCCATTCTATCCATTCGGCAGCAATCCATGGGTAGCAATATGGATCACTTTAACCAATGTGTTATACTACATCTGTTTGGCACTTTATAATTCCCCAAGTACCACGATAGAATACAAGACAGAAAGAAACACTGAAATGTCAGTGCCCGGAAGGCAGAGCTTTGAGGACACTGAAAGCCGCTTGGGGATGTCTTCTGTTGTCTTCCAGCAGGAACACTAACAGTAGGCTTTGGTAAGGAAGAGAAAAGCTAAAACATCTCTAATTTCCCCATTCCTAAAGCTTCTCTTGCTTGGCAGACACTGTAGATGTGTGGGAAGGCCTTTGGGACCTCTCTCTCCACAGCTGCCAGGTAGCTGCTTTCGCAGTGTACGACAACATGGCTCTTGCTGTCAGACTCCCTCCACCTGCTCCTCCCGAAGGTTTACATAAGGATGGATTGACATTCCATGTATACACAGCAAAGGTCCTGCGTGACACCAAGGAGGTTTAATAAGTGAGCACATTCAGCCTAGTCTCTTTGAGGAAAAAAGCCAATAAAGGTATTAACAAGGGGAATTGATGTTATCTTTGTAGACAATCATAAAGCATCTCTAAAAACAATCCCACAATCACATGTGCCTTTTCATTCTCCGCCTTGAGTACCGCACCTCTTCTGACCGCGGCTTAGCTTTCACTCCGGCCTTCGCAGCTGACTGCAATAAAGGTGGATTCAGAAGAGCAAGCGAAGGAGGCAGAGGAGATAATCTTTGCTCTTCTACGCACAGTGTTTTGAGTTTAAGCCTTCCTCTGAACTGCTTAGGCAACGAGAATCCGCTTCCGTGCAGCTAGGGGGAGCCCGAACACAGTTGAACGCTCTCTAAGAAACTGAATTCATTTAAATTTTCTGTCCCTGCAGCTTGGAGCTTGTCTTTTAAAAGTATCCCCTTTCATTGGCCTGGGGAAGAGGCCGGTTGTCTCTGATTGGAGGTTGGAAACGTAAACGCAGCAGAATCCCCCAGGTGCTTTCTAGAGGGTTATGTGGTGTTTGAGTCTGCCTGTCGGAACCCTGTTTCCTGCGGTTGTATATAGCCACAGCAAGAGTAACTAGAAAGATCATTTCGTAGCTACAAAAATTAGAAAATTTAAGATGGGGATACTTTGCAACTGGCTTGTTTCCTCTATCTAAACCACCTCTTCTATTTTTAATTTGATGGTTTCTGTGATAGCTTTTCTTTCCCCCCAGTTTGGGATCGTAATTGCTCTTATACCAAAAACGTGTGTGTGTGTGTGTGTGTGTGTGTGTGTGTGTGTGTGTATCCCCCCAGTTTGGGATCGTAATTGCTCTTATACCAAAAACGTGTGTGTGTGTGTGTGTGTGTGTGTGTTTTCTTTTGGCTTTCAAATGCAAGATTTAGACAGGAGTGAGTTTATAACATGGAAATGAATAACAATAACCCTAAGATAGGTAGGCTAGAAGTTTGTTTCTAATTTACCAACAGGCAGTTAGTATACTGGTTTTTTGGAAGTCTACACACCCTTTTAGAAATAACAAATAATTTGTTTAGGTTCCCCAAGCAGATAAATAAAAAAATTTCCTTAATATGGCACAATATACTTGACCCTAACCTCAGAAGCAAAAGAATATAGTGAAGTCATTTTATTAACTGTGTGAACTTCAGCAAGCTATTAACTTGACTGGTCACAGTTCCTTACTTTAAAGATAATCATATATACTCCTCTGGGTTATTTTTAGGTCTAAATGAAAAGTTGGTTGAAAGGTGCTTTGCACATTGCTTGGCACACATAAATGTCCTATACTTTTCACTATCCAGGGTGTGACACAGTGCTTGGGGTAAAATAAGTAGTCAAAACACATTTGTTGAAAAAAATAAAAAAGAATGAACAAATGAAAAGAAGAAAAGAAAGAAATTGCCTCTCCCTTTCTTATTCCTTGATATAATGAGGACATCTTCAGTTCTATTCCATTTAGGCAGCTCCAAGACCCAGCAAGGATGAGGGCTGGATGGAAGTGACAGGGTTATCATGCTATTCCATTTAGGCAACTCCAAGACCCAGTAAGGATGAGAGCTGGATGGAAGTGACAGGGTTATCATGCAAGGGGGGAGGGTCAGTGGTTAGGTTTCAGGGTAGAGTAAGGAATAGAAATACTAGTATTGAGCATCCTAAATTATAGAAGGAAAGAGGCTCAGATTAGGGATATAGGGATAGCAACCTCGAAAAGGGGGAAACACCAACATGAAGGGCTCTAGGAGGCTGCAGGGGAGAGAAAAGCAAATGTGTAATCAGAAAAAAGACAGGAATTCTGGAAATGTGGAGAAAGGACTGATAACATGGGTGTAGGAGAAGGATATACTGAGCTGAGGTCTGAAGTGGTGTGATGGGGCAGCAATAAGATGAGATACGTCAATGTAGCAAGCCAGGGCTAAGAAAAAAAGAGGTAGAGGAAGAAAAGCCCTATGTGTTCAGCCCTAGGAACCGTTCAATTTCACAAGCAGGATGACTTGTAAGGCAGAGACTAGAGCCTGGCCATGTTTGCACCAGTGGTCCAGGAGGGGTGACAACACTCCTGATGGCCAGAAAATCTCAGCCCCTGGGGTGAGGGGAGTCAGTGACATCTATTCAGGCAGGAGAAGTTAAAAAAGACAGCAGGTTAGGGACAAAGCCAAGCACAGGCTACACCACAGGCAATTGCAGCTCAAAGGCAGAATATCAGTTAGAGAATGATGGTGCCATTAACAAAGGTCAGTGGGACAGGCAGCTCAGCCACCAAACTGGAACATCTTGTTTTCAACTAGAAGGGCATCTCTGGACCCACCCACTTCACTCCGTCTCTTGGATCTTGAAGATCAGGCCTACTGTTTCTGGCCTGGCTCCCAGAGCTGGAAGGGTCCTTTACACCATTGTAGCTGTACTCAGTAAAGTGTCTAGGAACAGGTTTAGTCTCATTTTGGGGGATCATATTCTCCCTTGGTTCTGTGAGTAAGGCTTCTTGGAGTCTTTCCCCCCCCTTTGTCTATTTCCAGAGATGCATATTCCTCTGGAGTAGGAATTAGATTCTAGCATGAAGCCTGTTCCTAGCCTTGGTGGCCTCCAGTGTCAGCCTCTGTGAATGGGCAGGAAGGCTCTGTGGCTAGACCCACCTGTTGCAGAGGACAAGTACTCCCTTAAATAGGGATATTTGCCCAGTGAGCATTTCCCAGTTAGTGAGAGCTCGCATTTCTGACCATCTTAACCGTAGTTCTAATAATTTAACAATATATAGAAAAATACTACTAGCACTTCTGCACTTAAAATTATAGAAGATAATTGAACATTCTTCATATAACAGACACAGAAAGCTTTATGGATCGAGTTCACATGTATTTATTAGTAAAGTCTGTTTTATCATGAGTTCATGGCATGGCATGTTTTCATCAAGGTGATATGTGTACTGGTGCCTAGAATAGCACCTGCATGAAGGAGCTGTTGAATGCTCATATTTTACATATATGTGGCTCAGTTTGTCTTTTTGAAACAAAATGGCAGCAAATAAATTTTATAAACACTTTCACTGTTTATGATTTTTAAAAGAGCTAAATGAAAATTACTGAGATATGCAATTTCTCCGAGAGGTTCCTATCTCCAGAATTACGTTATGTAATTCCGAAGCTTTTTCGGAGATATACAAATATTCAGTTCACTGAACCTTTCACCATGTGTCAGTTTTTCTATTTATAAAATGAAAACTACTACTCAAACTCACAAAGATGCTGCTGATAGAACTAATAAAATGACAAGAACAGAAGAAAAAAATGCTCACATAACTATATGTGTGTTAGTGATTATATATTTAATATATATTTACAAATATACATTTACTTTATATAATTAATATGTAGATTTTTCTTTGACATCACAGGTATAAAATGGGTTTGTACATGGAAATGGGACTTACTAACCTAGGTTTTAATTCAACAACTCACTGGCTGTGTGACATATGTTAAACCACTAACCCTTTTTGAATCTCAGTCTCCATGAAGCTCTGATGTGAAAATTCATATGAAAATATTGTGTAAACAGCAATGCATTTTTGAACGTATGTTTTGCTGGAACCTAAATAGATGCAGAAACACAAATACATACAGTTTAAAGACATCAAGCCACAGGGGGATTCTTTGTAGCATACAAATGCCTAAATTTAGATTCCAAAGATTAGAACATAGAGGTATTCAAAGTAAATTGCATAGGGCTTTATGTAGTAAATAAGAACTGTATGTTAAAAAAATGTTAAGCATTTCCTCCTTCCACCCATAGAACAATCAAGGGCTTAAGTACTTTTAAATACAGAAAGAAAGAAAAAAAAAAAAAGAGAGACACAGAGAGAGAGTGAAAAGAAAAAGCTACCAATAATGCATGTTATGAAGCATATTTTTAAATTAGTACATTTCCTAGGAGACTTTCAGGGTCATCTTAACAAAAACCAACTAGAGCCAGCAGTGTGGATGACATTTGGTATGGACTGGAGACATCAGTGTTTTGCTTTTTATTTCCTTCCTAAAGCAAGTAGAGTTTGTCCGACTCTGCAATTCTGACTCTGCCCCATGCCCATTACCTTCCTGTAAGCTACTAGCATCTCTTCCTCCTCTCCTCTTCCCCCCCTTTGACGTCTTCCTCCGCGTTGGCTCTAGTTCTTTCTACTACCATTGCAAATGATAAAAACGTATGACTGGTATACTTGCAGGAAGGGGGCTTATAATTACTAAAGAAATGTGCCCATTTGAGCCATGTAGAGCTGCTCCAAGAATCTTAATAATCCTAAGAGACTTGAAGAAGTTAAGAGCTTTGTTCAAGTGACACAGCTGATGATAGAACCAGGACTGAAATTCAGACCTGGTTGGCGTCATCAACTACATACCTCTTTCCCATAAAGCTGAAAGAAGAGGTCTAGGAGCGTGGGGCTTGAAGTGGGTCAGGAAGATGTGAAGGGGACAACCACGGAAGTGTTAGGTAGCAACAACTCCTTTTTCACCTTAATTGTTTTTCTGGGATTCAACTCAGGCCAGTACAAAGACAATAGCAACCCAGCAAAGAACTCATTAGGCTGATAGACAGGCTACTGAGAAAATGCTGACAGCTACTTCACAGAAGGAGGAGTCAGTATCAAAAGTTTGCTTCTGACTAGACTGAGCATGATGCACAACTGGAACCAGGGTGGAAGGAATGAACGCCCCCAACCCACCCCCCATCCTCCAAAGCTGCAGCAGGCATATCATTTGTCCATAGGGTGACACTGACCCGAGAATTAGATTTTTATTCAATATTAGCTTGCTGTGTTCAGAAAACCTTTTTACCACTCAGTAGTATGTTTCTCTGACATTCATATGAAGAAATATAATCCATGCCCTGGTCACTAATAGCGGATGTTGTTGTAGTCTTACATGTCCTACCTGTAAGACATCTTTCCCCTTTCCTTCTTCCTTCCTTCCTTTCTTCTTTTTCTTCCTTCCTTGTTTCCTTTCCTTCCTTCCTTAAATATTTATTGAGCCTCTTCTGTAGGCACTGTGGTAGGCACTGGTGAAGATGTTCTGCTAGACCAATGGGCCTTGCATTTCCACTGCTCTCCTGTATTAATTCTTTTACACACAATTTAAAAATGAGTCCTTCTGGTCAAAGGCTAGAATCAGGTTCTCTCCTCATTGTCTCAGGAAAGTATCACCTATCCACCCTTTTAGATAAAAGCTCTTCCTACAAGTTAAACAAGCATGTGTATGCAGTAAAAGTTTTGTTCTTAACCTGGACATCGATCATTAACGAACTTAAAGATGAGTTGGCTGGCCAGTGGCTCACTTGGGAGAATGTGGAGCTGATAACACCAAGGTCAAGGGTTCTGATTGCCATACCAGCCAGCCACACCCCCAAGAAATAAATAAAAATGGACTTTATTTATTCTGGCATCTCCCTGAAACTGTAAGTAAGATTTTGTTTCCAGGTGTATAGATGCATTTTTTTTTTCCTCTCTGGAAGTAGATCTATAGTTTTTATCAGATTTTTGAAGGGGTCTATAAACTAAAAATAGTTAAGAACCACTGAGCTATTTGAAGGTAATGGTGATAAAATATCTAAGATTTATTCTTCATATAGGTGTTAACTCTAAAGCTCTTTCTCATTCATCATTTGATTTCATGATGATCACAACTGTGATGGACACAAATGAAGACTATTACCACTGAACATATCTTGATGAAACATTTTAAAGTGTGGCCTGTCTCAACATGCAATATAAAAAATTTGGATTACTCCAAAAAGGAGACTGGTATAAGATTTAATTTACAAGGCGTATGAGTTTTCAATTTCAGATTTGCATGTTATAAACCATGTTCGGTGTAAAGTATTTTGATGCACTCTCACAGCATTAAAGCACATCTTTATGGGACTACTTGGTAGTAGGGAAAAGAAAGTGTTTCAAATAATCCTCTTTTCTACACTTGTACACAGAGGCAGGAGATTTATAGGTTATTTTTGCCTTGTCAATGCACCGGGGTAATAAGAAGCCACCAGGTTTATAATCTAGGAGAATTAGCTGCCCCCAACCTAGAAGGAAACACTGGGGGTCAAATTCTCTCCTGGAGGCTGATATGTACTTGAGCCTACCAACCTCCTCATCCTCTTACCATAGGGAGATCAAACCTGCTCAGCACTCCCCCCAAAATCAAAAAGGGGTGTTCAGATCTCTAAGTTCTTCAAATTCTGTAAATAAAAATTAAACCCTTTATCAAATCGTTTTTACATTTGAAATGAATTTTTAGGTAGAAATACTAGGTTCATGATTGTAGAAACTAGATTTTGATGTGAAATAGGCATTGGAAATACTAGCCTTGCTATATTGGTGGTATGTTGAAGAAACAAACTAAGAATAGCTTATAGAAGGAAAAAAAGAAAAAACAAAAAAAACCCTTCCATATCAGTCTATTCATTCATTCATTCACCCAACAAAAATTTATGTAGCCCACTCTATGTATCCAAGTGTAATGAAACCCACATTCACACAAAAATGTTTACTCTGATGTTTATAGTAGCTTTACTTATAATGGCCCCAAACTGGAAGCACCTCAAATGTCCTCTGCTGGGGAATGGATAAATAAATTGTAGTACATCCAAAAGATGCGATATTACTCAGTAATACAAGTGAGCAAAGTACTGACAGATGCTACAATATGAATAGATCTCAAATGCATTATGCTAATTGAAGAAACCAGACCCAAAGGTCCCATATTGTACTGTTCTACTTCCTAAGGGGTAAAGGGTGGGGAGGGCTTAACTAAGAATGATTAGCACAGGTGTGTCTGTGTGTGTATAGGGTGATGGATCTATTCTGTATCTTGATTGCAGTGGTGTTACACTACTCTGTTTACAAAATGCATAGAACCGTATACAAAAAGGAGTGAAATTTAATGCATATGTATTGAAAAATAAATTTGAAAAATGAAGGCAATAAAATATTCTAAGTTCTAAAGCAATTTTATTTGGTATCTCTTTTTCTTGGACACTGAAAAGTTCAGAGATGAAAAAAGCAAATGAAATTAAATCAAAATACAAATATCCTTTTCTTGACCTTAAACGTCACAATCTAGTCAGTAAGACAAGCTTGTAGGAGGAAATATAAGAAGCTTTGGTAGCTATAGTAGAGGGTATGCACAATCTAAAGTGTGAGGAAGACCTATTATCACTGAAATAGATGTTCCCTTCCTGGTCACTTTTGCCTGAAATATATTCTCATAGTTGCAACTTTTGCTACTAAAACAAAACCAGCTCCCCAGAAGTGAACACAGCTTCACCCCAGGATTCCTATGGCTGCCCTTGGCGGCTCTCCATCCTGAAGTTCATGTGGGGCTGGGGGGCTCAGTAGCCCCTCATGCCTCTTCTATGCCATCTCCTGAACTGCTGTTATTCAGCAGAAGGAAGTCTTTACCCTGCCATCCTCCGCTTTATCCCCACAGCTGTACTGATTCCACAATGGAGAAGACATTCTTCTCCACAGAGCTTTTGAGTTTGGGGGTGTCAGTGAGATATCAGGTAGTGAACAGCTTCTGGGGACCTGGAAGGGGCAAGGTTTATTTCTTCATCTATGATGGATACATAGAGTTGATAGTTAAAAAAAAAGTAGATAAACGGCACTTCTTTTTCTTTTTTTTTTTTTTTTTTTTTTTTTTCCGTGTCCGGCAAAGGATCGCAACCCTCAGTGTTGCCCCCGTACCGGACCGGGGACCGGCAACGGGATCGCAACCCTCGGCGTTGCTCCTGCGCCTCGCTCAGCCAGTGAGAGGGAACCGGTCTGTATGTGGGATCTGAACCCTCGGGCGGGAGCGCCGCTGCGCTTCCCAAGCGGCGCACTATCCAGTGCGCCACCGGGCCGGCCCTAAACGGCACTTCTTGTGGGATTTTTTTTTTTTTCCTTTTCCATTTTCTCCATCCCCTGGGAGCCAACTGAGCAGCTCCCTCCCCGCCTTATCTCTCCAACTACAGTAATGAGCTCCAGGGGGACCTCGCTACTGCTTTGAAGTAACACGTTTCTCTGAATACACTTTGAAATTTCTCTTGGTACATTGTTTGTTTCTTGTTTGCTCTGACTGTCTCCTTGTGGGGTGGGGAGGGGGTCTGACAGCTGTTGGGAGGAGGGAAGGTCCAGCACGACAGCTCCGGAATGTGTAAATTGAACAACAACAAAAACACAAACAAAACAAAATAAGAAAGGAGGAAGAGAAAAAAGCCCTTCCAACCCACTGCCTGAGCAGGAATGTAAGCCCTTGGGCTGGAGTCACTGAAGCATCCTGAAGGCAGAGGATGACAGCCAAGGACAAAGGCAGCTGGAAGACCTGAAAGCTGTCACAGAGTATGTGGCTTGCTGGAGACGGGATCTTCTGGGGAGAGCAGAGACAAGCTCAGGGGAGGGGCAGAGAAGAAGAGAGACAGAGGGACTCCGCCCTTTACTCCAATCCTCCGGATTTTAAATGCACCCAGTTCCCACATCTGAAATAGTTTAGGATTCCTGCACACCAAGCGGGAGGAATACACAACACATCTATTTTGATCTTTACACTTTCTAGGTAGGAAGACCTCAAGAACATTTTGGAGGTTCACGGGATGGAAGGGAGATTAGATTTAGCATTTAGGACATGAAGAAGGTTATAAAACGAAGAGAGAAACCTGGTCTAGACCCTTGACACTCTCACTCAGAATTAAATTTTGGTCTATAGAGAATTAATCAGCCACTATTTCCAACTGACTAGACAGCAACTTGACAGTGCAGTAGTGGGAATGTAAGAAAACCAGGCTGCACCAGCCCTAGAAACGGGAAGAGGGCAGTCCCTTCCCCAGAAGTCCCATGTGGAGTGGATAACAAGACTGACAAAATCAGTCCAGTGTTACCGGGCTTTATTTTCACAGAAATACTTGTCTCAGAAGACCACTAGATTTGGAAATGTGGGCCAGAGGTCAGAGCCCCCAGGGGAAATTATGAGCTCCAGTAGAACAGCAGAGGTGAGTGAGACTTTCTCAGGGAAAGGGCGCCCGGAGCTTCCAGTGAGCACTCGCTTCCCCTTTTCTGGGCTTCTTCTGGACATTGCCTGTGGTTCTGTAATCACACCTCAAACTCACATCTGAACTGGACTCCTAATTCCTTAACTCTTACCCTTGCCCTACGCTCTTATTAAAATTATAGAATCATCTTAGACTCCTCTGACTTCTCTTTCTTGCCCTCCTGGCCCAGTCTCTCTCCAGATTTGTTTGTTTTACTTTTGTGAGATATTTTACCTTAGTCCTTACTTTTTTTGCCAGGTGTCAACTTCAAGTCCCTACCAACACCTGTCTAAACTCCTTCAGCACCCCTTAAAAGTCTTCCACCGGCTTTCTCCTACCTTTCCCCCTTCCGCTAAACGTCAGCTCAGTTTTCTCCAATCACTGCTTTAGTGTCTAATCACAGGTCAGAAACCCTTAACAATGCTCTGTCTCTGTGAAATAAAGGCAGCAGTCCTTAATTCTCAATCTGGAATTAAAAGTAGATGGCAATTACTAACCTACCTCTCAGGGTAACTCGTACTTAAACCACTAAGACAGCGTCCCTGCTTCCAGGGCTTCTCAAACCATTAACCCCATTTTTTCTTTCCTTCTTAGTTGTGGTACCCAAAGCATCAAAAACAGGTGTTCTCGCTTTCTTTCCTTCATTAAGTATTCAGTAGGCCTGATGTGTATACCATTTGTAGTTCAAGAATCCTTCACTCTAAAATAAACTATGTTTAATTTAAACAAGTGTGAATACTGACAATCTGGAGAATTAACTGAGGCTATTGACCCCTTCCCCAAAAGTCAACCCTGGAGATGCCACAGGAATGAGGAAGAGGCTTATGAATAAAAGAAACCCCTCAGAGAGAGAAGTTGTTAGGATCTTCACGTGTGAAAGAGTTCCTCGGGCTAGTGGTGGGCTGGGACTCTTGGGGGGCATTTTCAGTTGTGCTCTTTTTCCTCCCCCTCCATAAGTGTCTGCATGTGCTTTCAGAGTCTCGCTACTTCCCTGTACTGCTACGCAACTACATACTTGTCCGGTTAGGCACATTGCTAGGTAATTGTATTGTTAAAGCAATTCATAACTAAAGCCAAAATGTTTCATTATTTTAGTTATACTGTTTCCATTTGTATTGTCAGGGGTAAGGCTCAGACCCTTCAAACCCATTGTACAGACTGGGTCACCAGACCCCTCACATGCCAGGCTGGGTCATAGACCCCTCACGTGCAGGTACACAAGATAGGTAATTGGGAAAGGTCCTGGGAGCCATTGCCATATGACATGAGCATCAGTCCTCAGCAGTAGCAACAGAAGCAGCAGTGGTGGTGGCCTCTTGGGGCAACCCAGGGGCACTGGCAGCAACAACTTGCAGCAATGGCCTCCAGCAGTAGTAGTGGCCTCCCTCTGCCCCCCCCCCCCCCCCCCCGCCGGGGCATCCCAGGGGCAGGGTGGGGGCATGGATCAGAGTCACTCATGCTTTATACTTAAGTCCATAACTCAGGACACCTGGGTGCACATATGCAATTACATTAGACAATAAACAAGGAACACCTGGGCACATGTGCATATTTACATCAAATGCTTGGCAAGATTCTGAACATCTGAGGGACCCTGCCCAATTTCTTATATTTTCCCTACTATCCACTCTTCCAGGGTCCCTCGCTGTACAATCTACTCATTCAGAATCTTCCACAATGTTCCCTTAGGGAGGATAAATGGCCCTTGCATTCATATAACCTATTCCATCCCAACAGTCCCAAAGTCTTTAGCTTGTTTCAGCACCAACTCAAAAGTCCAAAGTCTCATCTGAGACTAAAGGCAAAACTCCTTTCAGCTGTGTACCTGTAAAAATCAAAAACAGGTTTATCTACTTCCAAGATACAGTGAGACAGACAGTGGGTACACATTCCCATTCCAAAAGGGAGGAATAGAAAAGAAAACCAGGACCCAAACAAATCCAAAATCCAACAGGGCAAACATTAAGCACACTGGGGCATCTGGGCCCCCAAAGCATTGGGCAGCCTCGCTCCTACAGCTCCACCAGGTACAGCCCATTGAGCTGCCCTGGTGCCAGTGGCTTTTCCAGGCCGGCATTGCACACTGCCAGCAGCCCCACAGTTCTGGGCTCTTGGCAGCAGTCTCGCCGTCCTGGCTCCATTTGACATTTCTTCAGTGCGGGTTCTCTGTGGGGGCTCCAACCCCACTTTTCTGCTCCACATTGCTCTGCAGATGACCTCCACAGTAGTTCCACCCCTGTAGGAAATCTCTGCCTGAGTCCCCCTGCTTTTTCATACACCTTCTGAAATCTGGGTGGAAGCTGCCACACTTCCACTGCTCTCATGTTCTGCTGGCCTGCAAAATTAGCACAATGTGAATGCCACCAAAGTTTCTGGCTTGTTTTCTCCAGAGCTCCTGCACAAACCACACTTGGGGCCACCTGAGGCAGAGCTGCTCCAGCCAGAGCAGCTGGAATGAGGGGAGCAGTTTCCTAAGGGCAGTGATGCCTCAGGTCTGCCCTCCTGAAAAATCCAGTTCTCCCAGGACTCAGGTCCTATGATGGGAAGGGTGGTCCTCCAAACTTCTGAAATTCCCTCAGGGCCCTTCTTCCATTGTCTTGGCTATAAGCATCTAGCTGTCCCCTCCCAGGCTCCTGAATTACTTGAATCACCTCTGCTTACACCCACCATTCACTCACAGTCTCAGGCAGTTCTCCAGTGTTTGCCCACACAGTTTGAACAGCTGAATTCGCCCAGTCCATCAAGGAGTGGTTGTCCTGCCCCTGTGCATATCTGCAGCTATCCTTTAACCACTGCCACAGAGACAAGCATGTGGTATGGAGACTAACTTTTCCACCTTTTCACCAGCTGAAAACATACTTGAAATTCTGCAGGGGTACCCATCCTCAGGTCATCTGCCCATCTGCACGTGGTACTCTTTTCATGGGTTTATATGGCATCCATTGAGCCATCTGCTTTCTTGAGTTTATACGGCACCCGGTGAGCCATTGGGTTCAAGTGGCATCCTCCGAGACTTCTTGGGTTTAAGTGGCACCCAGTGAGCCATCTGCCTTTGGACAACTGTGACATGCATTTACTACATTGTCTCCAGAGCACCTCACACCATCCACCCCTAGGTCCCATAGCTGCAGCAGCCAGAGGCTCTCCCTTTTTCTGCCGCTTTACTGTTTCCCCAGGCCAACCAATTCAACCTGGGTATATGGGACATAGGCAGTGAATTGGGTCACTTGTGGGTTGCCTACCAATCCACCCAGTGCCATAGGCTGCTCATGCATCACTTTCTGATGAGTAGCAGGTCATTCCAGGAGACACACGGTCTCCCCCAACTCACCATTGGGTTCATCATCGTCCCCTGTTGCTGTACTTCAGCCTCCAGGGCATGTATCCATGCTTCCAACCTGTCTGCTTTCTGCTGCAAATATTGAAACTGTGACATGTCATGGGGTTTCTGGTCCATATTGGCTCGCAGAACAGCAAGCAACAGCCAGACCCCAGTCAACAGGAAAGCAGCTCCTGGGCACCATATACTCAAGGTTAGCCACATTTCCTCCCTCTCTCAAGGGGCTTATGGCTTCTTTACCTGCTTGTCATCCTACCCATGATGTCAATTGCTGGGCTCGTTTACCTGCCCAGAATCCTGCCACAACTATGCCAGTTGTAGGCTTATAACAATAGCTATGCTAATTGTCTGGCTGGGGTAATTATATTGTTAAGGCAATTCATAACTAAAGCCAAAATATTTCATTATTTTAGTTATACTAAGTTTCCATTTGTATTGTCAGGATGAGGGTTCAGACCCTTCAAACCCATTGTACAGACCCATTGTCCCCAGACCCCTCACATGTGGGGTCACCAAACCACTCACAAGCCAGGCTGGGTCATAGACCCCTCACATGCAGGTCCACAGTCTAGGTAATTGGGAAAGGTCCTGGGAGCCATTGGCAGACAACATGAGCTCAGTCCTCGGCAGTAGCAGCAACAGCTTACAGCAGTAGTAGCAGCAGAAGTAGCAGCGGCAGTGGCCTCTTGGGGCATCCTGGGGGCACTAAAAGCAACAGCTTGCAGCAACAGCCTCCAGTAGCAGTAGTGGCCTCCCTGTGGCCTCTGCTCCCTCTGCATCTGGGGGGCAGGGGGCTCTGTGGATCACAGCCACTTGTCCTTTATACTTAAGTCCATAACCCAGGACAACCTGGGTGTACACGCACAATAGCCAGGGAACACCTGAGCACACATGCGTATTTACGTCAAATGCTTGGCAAGATTCTGAACATCTGAGGGGCCCTGACCATTTTCCTATATTTTCCCAACATTCCCCATCAGAAGTGAAGTCTATTTCCCCTCTCTTTGAACATTAGCAGGTATGTTACTTTTCTAACTGGCAGAGTATAGCTTCTAAATAGCCATGGGACTTCCCATGTGTGAGGAAAATGGAGACAGACTGGTCAGGCTTCCTCTTCTTATATCTGTCTGAGCATAGCTCAGCATGTCTATTGTAAATATGTTAACTGCACATGTACACTCAGGTGTTCCTTGGCTATCTGACTCTAGTCCACTGAGGAGCTGATCTCATGTTAGAGCAAAGCCTGTCAAGCTTGCCAACAGCTCCCAGGATCTTTTTCCAACTACCTAGCTTGCAACCTGCATAGGAAGGGTCTGTGACCCAGCCTGACACCATACTAGGTCTTTCTCTAGCTCTGGGAAAGCTACTATCATGCTGGAAGCCCAAACCAGCTGATATAGGAAGATGACATGGAGAGACCAGTGCAGAGTCCCACAGGGAAAGGAAGAAAGGCCATTGCTGAAAGCTGGCATCAACTCTCAGATACATGAATAAATGAGCCTTCAGCTGATTTCAGCCCCTAATCTTTAGTTCTTCCAGCTGAGGTGCATCCTCATGCAAGGACAAGCATCCCTTGTCTGACCCACAGAATCAGTAAGAATAAAAAATAGTTGTTTTTCACAAGTAAGCTAATTGTTTATATAGCTAGTAAATGAAACAGTTACCAAACTTGGCACAAAAATTAGAAAATTGAGTTGATCAATAATAATTAAAAAATTTGAAATAGCAACCAGAGGCACCTTGCTACCTCCAGGCAAGTGCCACAGCCAGAGAATTTTATAGAAAAATCAAAATTTGGAACATAAGATAATTCTTGTTTTATACAAATTGTTCAAGAAAATAGAAAAAAAATGATTCTAAAGATTCTAAAACTAGATAAGGACAGTATAAACATTAACAGTTTTACTTATGAGCACAAATGAGAAAATCCTAAATGGGAATTATCAAATCAAATCCAAGAGGGACTGCTAAGAAAATTAATTTACTAAGCAATGTTTATCCTGAGAGCAGAGGGTTGTTTAACATCAGAAAATCTATAAGGCACTACATTAATGTCCTAAAGAGAAAAGAAAGAGTTATATATTTTTCCTCAGTAAATGTAGAAAAAAGAACTTGATAAAGTTTAATATACATTTATGAGTAAAAACAAAACCAAACAAGTAATCCCAAAATCTCTCCATACTTGGAATAGTAAAATACTTCTGGAACTTAATAAAGATTATATTACAAATCTACAGTATATATCCTACTAAAAGAAAGATCTTTGTATACCCTCCCTTATAGATCTGGAAAAAAGACAAAGATGCCCATTACTTCTATCCCTGTTCAGTACAGTACTAGAGGTTGTAGCCAATACAATAGTACATGAAAAACAAATGAGAGATATAAGTATTAAAAGAAGTAGCAAAAGGCATGTATTTGCAAATGGTATGATCATTTATGTAGAAAAATCAACAGATTTGTCATATAAACCATTAGAACTCAAAAGAAACTTTCTGAAATATTGATGAGCAAGATCAACTTTCACAAACCAATAGCATTCATCTATACCAGTAATATTTAACTTGAAGATATGGTAGAGTAAGGTAGAAAGTATCTAGAAATTATCTTGGTCAAAAGTGCACAAAGTCTTCACACAGAAACATTTTTAAACTCTATTTTAAGTCATAAACTTAGATTTAAATAAATGGTGTTTGATACCTTGTTCATGAATGGGATAACATTGTAAAAGTGTGTATTACCTGTAGACTATTCTAGAAAATAAATATAATACCCAGTAAAACTACCAGCAGGATCAGCAAAAAATTTTTAAAGAAATTCAACAAATTTGTTCAAAAATATATACAAAATACTAAAATCATAGACTACTAAATTCATTTTCAGAAAGTAGACCAGAGAAAGTGTGATAATTGTGAAGATACATTATAATGCTACAGTAATAAAACACAATGTGAAACTGCCAAAGAAATAAATATACTAAATGAGATGGAATAAAGAACTTATAAAGGGTTCTATGTGTATATAGGAACTATGGACATAATAAAATAGTAATACAAATCTATTAAGGAATAATTATGTAAAAAGGTATTTGGGGGGAAATAGGTTCATTATATGGAGAACAATAAAGTTGAACCCCCTACCTTATACTATGTACAAAGGAGTATTCCAAACAGATTGAAAACCCACATGTGGAAAATAAAACAATAACGCTAATATAAGAAACTAAGACAATACATTTGTTACCTCAGAGGTGGGTATATAATTTTTAAATAAGACTCAGAAAGCACAAACTATAAAGCAAATAATAAAATAATTGTAGGTTTTGACTACATTGGAAATTAAATATTCATGTTCACTGCAGATTACTATTTCTATTGAAAGTTGACACTTTTGAGAGATAGATCCAACTTTTAAAATTTTTAAAGGATTACTATTCAGAACATGCAAGAAATTCCAGAAAATGTGCTAGACAAAGGCAAAAAAACTCAATAGAAAATGAGCAGATAATTTCAAAATAAGGTTTATAGAAGTAAAACACTATATATGGGGAGAATACAATTAATCAGAAAAATATAAATTAAAACTACCTTGAGATACCAATTTATATCCACTTGATTGGCAAAAATAAATAAAAGTCGGATAATAACAAGTGTTGTCAAGAATATAAGAAAATGGGACGTTTACTGGTAGGAATCAGCCAAACTGAAGGGCGATCCGGCAGGACCTAGTACAATTGTGTGTGTGTTTGACCCAGGAAACTTTATTCCCACTACGGGATATATACTGTTGCACAGCAGTCTTCAAAATGGGGTACTTGTACCTCTGAGGGCACACAAAAACTGTCCAAGGAGGTATGCAAGCACAAATAGTTCTAGGTGAATCAATTTTCTGATCCTCAAACTTCTTATAGTCTTAAGTTAGCGGTTTGGTTTTCTTCTTTCTCACTATTTCTTTCATTATTGCTCTTCTGTCATTTTAAGAAGAAAGGCCTACCACTTAACCTATCCAGAGTTTTATTATAGGACATTGCTCCAGGACTCAAAAACTTGAATCAATCGTTCAGACATAGGGGCCATGTGAAATCAGCAGGGTGATATGTGACATCAGAAGCAGAAACAGGATATTTTTGGTCAATGTTGGGATATTCTGAAAATTCAAATATATCAATTAGTGTGGTAAAGGAGTGAAGACATAGTTCTTTTTATGGCCTTATTTCTTCTACCCTTGACTACTGTCAAACAATGCATGGACTCTGAGGAAGAGTCCCATGGCATAGCACAGCTAAGAAAGGTGATGGTACATTATCTCATCAAGGTAAAACAGTACTCAGAGACAGACTGCGCCTTATCTACCTGCTTTAGAATTATAGTGTTCAAACCTACTAAGAACCATATTGAACAATCTTCACCTGTTACAAAGTTTCTCTTTCACTGCTCTGTCTTGAAAAGGCCTAGGGGAATACTTTCATTCACCTCTCTCTGTCACAGTTGTGTATTTTGCATGATTTTAAGAAAAATAAGGAAAAAATTTCTATCTTCACTTCTGATAGGCTAACATTCGATCTTTAAGAAATAAAATTAAAAAAACTTTGAAGACTTGTCTTAGACAAATCCTTTCCAGATGCATGATTCTCCTTCCCTACTGAGTGACTCAGCATCTCAAAACAGATTAAAACAAACAAGCAAACAAAATAAAACTTATATGGGAAGATGTTTTATATTTTTTGAGTGTTTGTTTAGATTTTTAGGAGAAACATTTTTATTAGTTCTGTGATGTGTTATAGGATACTTAAGATTCAGACACATATGATTAAAGAAATAAAAAAATTATGTACAAATTTTTGTTGCAGAGAGTTATGATAGGATGATCAATAACATACTTTCAAACATAAAAACATCAACTTTGTGAGCAAAGTGGAATGGGAATAAAGGTTCAGAAGAAAAAGGAACAATGTAAAATCCTTGACAGTTAATGAAGATTTTGTTTAGAGTATTCATAATGGTGAATATCAAAACCCTATGGGGTATATAGATTGTTGCCTCTAAATACCACTGTGATTAGACTAACAAAACAAAGTAAAACAAACAAAAAATTGGTCTCTTGGTAAAATGGCTGATTTCAGGTCTGGAGCAGGGCATTTATAAGGTACTGTTTGCCATGCCTGAAAGAAAAGTAATATTAAAGACTACTAGGGTCATATCAAAAGAAGACAAAAGCCAACATAAAGAGATTTCTAAAATGGCTGATTTCAGGTCTGGAGCAGGGCATTTATAAGGTACTGTTTGCCATGCCTGAAAGAAAAGTAATATTAAAGACTACTAGGGTCATATCAAAAGAAGACAAAAGCCAACATAAAGAGATTTCCATGGCCAAAATGGAAAAATCTGAGCATCAAAAAGAACAGTGACTACAAAAGATTGAAACACACATATAAGTCCAGAAGTTCACAATGATTAAAAAAATAAAAATAAAATAAAAAATCTTCATTCATAACCTTTCAAGGTTGCTAGGGCAACACGTCATTATTCTGAAAACTGATTAAGGGAAAAGATCAAGTATTTGTCTTGCCTTTCCCATAGAGCTATTTTTCAAAGAAACCAATAGTTGATGAGGAAAAGGTCTTCTTTATAGGAAACCATGGATAATAAATGCAAGAAGAATGAGGGAACTAGAAAGTCACTGTTTTATAATCTTAATGGAATATTGGATATGGTCATAGATAGTTGCTAAAACTCTTTGACAACTGATCAAGAATTTTAAACTGATGGATCAGGGTGACAGCACCTAAACACACAGATAAATCTTAATATCGCCAATAGTAGGTCAACCTGCCATTATGTGCCCCCCGATGTGATAACAGTAGAAAATATAAACCATCACCCATGAAGTATTCTTGCAAACAAAACAATCCAAAACAATCCTTAATTAACTAATCTGCTAGATCTAACTTTCAGTTTACAGGAAATATAGGGAGGAAAAAAAAAACATGTTAACACCATGAAGACACAATTTTGTGAAAACACAATCATACCTAGAATGTGGGAACTTCTATAAGACAAAAGAAGCAGTTTCTTCAATAAATAAATGGCATGGAAAATACAAAAAACAATGGAAATGTTATAGATTAAAAGACACTCAAAAGGAATCAACAGAATGCTATATGTGAACATTTTCTGGATCCTAATTTAAATAAGCCAACAGAAAAAGTTTTTTAAGCAAGCAGAGAAAATTGAGCACACATTGAGCATTAGAAACTATGAAGAGATTATTGAAATTGTGCTCATTATGACATACTGGTATTGTAGGTTTCGCTGTCAGATATACATTTTAAAATATTTGTAAATGAAATGATGTGATGTCTGGGATTTGCTATGAAATACTCCAACAAATAGAAAAAAAAAATAAAAAGGGGGATATACAAGCAGCAAGAGTGACAGGATATTGATTTTGTTTAAATTAGGTGATAAATACATGAAGGTTCATTATACTAGTCTGTGTGCATATTTGAAAATTTTCATAATAAAATGTTTTAAATAAAAAAACCCTTGTATTCAGATCCACTAAATGCATTTACAAAGTAATACAACATATTTATTTTAAAATATTTACAAATGTTGGAAATCACACTCTTTAACAGCTATTTAAATTTATAATGAAGCTGGTTTTGAAGTGAAATTAACAACGTGCAAGGAAATACATCATTTAAAAAACTCTTTTTAGGCGTACATGAGCATAAGACTTGTCCTAGAGGAATTCTTTCCAGATGATCCTCCATTACTACTGAGTTAGTTACTCAGCATCTCAAGGTAGAGATTATTTTTTGGTTTTGGGGTTTTTTTTATCCCCTCTCTTTACCTCTCTTAGATTCTAAGGCTAGTCATGTGACCAATATTGACCTGAGAAATGAAGTGCTCATTTTACTGAGTCATTCTGAGAAATATTAAATATTCTCTTGATGCCAAGACTCCTACCCACTTTGTTACTTACATATATAAGGACATGGTGCTAGGAACTTCTGCAGCCACTATGTGAAAAGGGAAGAGACATCATCTAAGGATGACAGAAAAAGTTGGAGCTGTGCTCTGCAGAACGGGCACTAAGACAGTATTTGGGATCAACATCTGTGAAAGGAAATTGGAGGAAGCAGATCTGTGCAGAAGAAGAATCCAAACTCCACTTCAGGCCCAACAAAGCCTCAGCAAAATGCGGTGAGCTTTTGAGTGAAGAATTTCCAATCAGAGTGTCCTGTATGTGCCATACCTTTAAACACCAGCGTCAGCCTAGCTCAGTCACCAGAAGCAAGCTGCCCTGAGAAGAGTGTGCCCGAAGGCAAGTGGCTCCCTTCAGCTGACCTGAAGGAGCTCCCAGCTAGAGGCTGTCTGCTGAACACATGCCTCACACTGGGTTACAAGTTCTTCCTTGAAGGGGAATCTCTGCAGTGCCACCATTTCTACCATAGAGCCTGGTTCTTGACGCACCGTTGAGCCTCTTAACAAATTCTGGGACAACTATTTCTGTCATTAACGAGGAAGAAAGGTGGGGTAAGGGTAGAAATAATTTAAGGTAGAGGGTGGCAGACTTACCCTGTCTGCAGCTTACCCTAAAGGATGGGTGTGGTAGACATGAGAGTAAAAGGTAAACAAGGCTCAAATCCCAAAGGACCCTCTGTTACTTGCCAAATGGTTAAAATCATAGCCTAAAATGCTAAGCTCAATGCTGACCTACGGAAGAGCTTTAAGCTGGAGAGTGAGATCAGATTTTCACTTGTGATAATCACTTTGCCTACTATGGATTTGAATGATCCAAGCTTGAGACAGAATAAGCAAGAGGTATGGTAGAATACATCGAATAGTGGTACCAAGCATGCAAACTGGTAAATGTAGCTTGCACCATGTGTTTATTTTATGCAGTAGCTGGCCAAGGATGCAGACACAATGCGATAACATTTGCAGAAGAAAAATACTGTGAGTTGGTGGCGAGCCTGAAATATAGCACTTGAGAAAGAAAAGTTAGGTCAGCGAGTTATGGATCAAGTGATAATCAGGGTGATTTCTGTTTACTGGAAATCATATTCCAAAATTCCAGAAAAGTTGTATGTGAAGATAAATGCATCCATACATTTGGGAAATTTTTAGTGAGGATGTGAGATATGGGTTGACTTAAGCCTGAGTTTAAAACCACCTTTGTTGTTTGTAAGGTGCTTACTCTGGCAAAACTTGCTTACTTCTCTTATTCTTTGTACCTACCTCATAAACTTATTGGAGGTTTAAATGAGAAAAACTGATGTGAAGTGCCTGATAAGTCCCAAGCAAATGGTAGCTGCTCTTATTACCTGTGTCAACAGGACAGATGAAAGTAAAACTTTTGAAAATATAAACAAATTGGCTCTATATGAGGAAAAAGCTTACAAACATTTAAAGCAAAAAAAAAAAAAAAAAGAAAGAAAAGACTTAGAACTAGCAATGAATACACAAATATCCCACTATTCATAAGAAAGGGTTACTCTAAAATTCATAAATCAGAATTAAGTACACTGAAACCATTGCGATATGTTCTAAGAAATAATTTATGCATATAATTGCCATATAAATGTAATATATTAATAATATCATTCAATTGTGTCCAATTAAATTCTATTATCTCTTTATTTTCACACCAGACTCTTGTTTGTTTTCATGACAAACATGCATTCTAGAAAACTTGTTTGCTAAGGACAATTTAAATTAAAGTAAAACTATTTATTTACAAACTTCAGGCTGTGTACAAAATTGCTAAGATAGTATAGTAATATACTGGGCTTTGAATAGAAAAAAATAAGTCCCTGATACAATTAGTGAAGCATATCTTGGCATAATTTTCAAAAAATAAAAATAAAAAAAAAAATGAGCCATGCATTCTTTTCACTCTCTTTTTTATGTCAACCTAGAGCAAGGGGTCCAGGAATGTGCCTCCTGGTTTTATATATTGTCTATACTACTGTATATTGATTAATATTTTAGGCCAGTGTACAGAAAAATAGATGACACAAGATAGGAGGGGAAAACCATTATGCAGAATTCAAACAGATTTTGACAGCCCGGAAAATGGGTTCAAATTAGTGAGATGTGATGTAAAATCCTGCATTAAGGTTCAAGACTATGGGACAGAGAAGACTTTATTTAACATATATTTTTTATGGAAAAAATGGCTGATTTTGATGACTACATGACAAAAGATAATAATAATACTGTATTACTGCTAAAAAACACTTATCTTCTTGAAAATACATCAATATAGTAATTTACTAAGTCCACCATACATATAGTCTATTATGTCCACAGCGTTAGGACAAACTCTGTGAGAAGTTCAAAGGCTGTTTGGGAGGACATGAAGTTTACTAGATCAATAAATAGAACGGTCCCATTGCATCTTTCATATAATTATGGAAAGTATGCTGATGGTTGTGGGATGGCAACAGATAAAACACAATCACTACGTATAGAGTTTGTAATTTATTTTAGTCTGTTCAAACTGCTATAACAAAAACTTTTTTTTTTTTTTCCTTTTTGTCTTTTTTCGTGTCCGGCAACGGATCGCAACCCTCAGTGTTGCGCCCGTACCGGACCGGGACCGGCAATGGGATTGCAACCCTCGGTGTTGCGTCTGCACCTCACTCAGCTAGTGAGCGGGGTCTGTATGTGGGATCCGAACTCTCAGCGGGAGCGCCACCGCGCTCCCAAGCGGTGCACTGTAGCAGTGCACCACCGGGCCGGCCCCAGACAAAAAGTTTTAGACTGGGTAATTTATAAACAACAGAAATGTATTGCTCACAGTTATGGAGACTGGGAAGTCCAAGATCAAGACACATGCAGATTTGGTGTCTGATTTGGGCTTATTCTCTGCTTTATGGATGGCACCTGCTATGCGTCCTCACATTGTAAAAGGAGCGAACAAGCTCTCTCAGGCCTTTTTTATAAGGGCTCTAATCTCATTCCTCAGGGCTTCACTTTCACTGTCTAATCAACTCCCAGAGGCCCACCTCTTAATACAACTGCATTAGAGATTAGGTTTCAAAATATGAATTGGTGAGTTGGAGGGGGCAGGGAGAGAACACATACATTCAGACTGTAGCAACCTCCACAAGCTTATGGTGTAGTTACTATTATTAACTCCAAATGCTATTAAAACAGTCTCTGTTATATTTTGGCCCAGAGATCCTCTGATAGAGTTTTGCTGAAAAACTTAAGACAAAAGATTGTTTTTTACTCAGGACATTAAACGGACTTCCTGGGGAAGATGTCATATAATTTGATGGACACATTTTTTTTTTTTTTTAAATAGGAGAGATTAAATAAAGTGGGAGAGAATTGTAAAGAGAAATCCCAGGTAACAGATAAGTGTGAATAAAGCACAGAAGTGAGGAAATGCAAGATGCATTAGGAAAACATATGGAAAGTAGGCTGGAAATTGATCACAAAGGGCTGGAATGTCACATTGAGAACTTTGGGCTTTATTCTGTAAACAAACAGAAGCTCTTTTCAGCAACAGAATGATTCCTCCTCCCCCAAAATGTAAAATAAACAAAGAAGAAAAAAGGCATTTAACTGATCACCATCTCACAGATAATAAATTAGATCCATCCTTCCAGCAGGAGTCTGGGCTAGGCAAAAGTTTGCAAGTAAGCACTGGAGTTTGAAGATGTAAAAATTGTTTGACCTTTAAGCTGTTTCACCTTTGAATAACTCCTGGGCTACTGGCAGTATGACAGCTGGATTCAGCCTTATGCCAAGCCAAGAATGCCCTTATCAGTGTACTCAATACCCCAAACTGCAGTTACCATCCATATTTTTGTTTATTGTACAATGTTTATGTAACTATGCCAGAACTTGTGCTTTACTGGTGATGCTGTTGTCAAAACCTTCAGGAAATGGCTTTCAAACCCAGGTCCTAACACAGATCAGAAAGGCAGTTTTCTTATTTTACCAGTATACTTTGTTATTGAGGACAGATGGAATTAAAGTTGAAATTACCCACTCTATTCACCCTAATCAGTTCCAAAATGACTCTTGACTATTTGGAAAAATAACATATATACCCAAAGTATAGAGATTTACTACCTACATAGGAATAATAGCCAGGGCTGGAATGTCACATTGAGAACTTTGGGCTTTATTCTGTAAACAAACAGAAGCTCTTTTCAGCAACAGAATGATTCCTCCTCCCCCAAAATGTAAAATAAACAAAGAAGAAAAAAGGCATTTAACTGATCACCATCTCACAGATAATAAATTAGATCCATCCTTCCAGCAGGAGTCTGGGCTAGGCAAAAGTTTGCAAGTAAGCACTGG
Source organism: Galeopterus variegatus (assembly GCF_000696425.1). Classification (NCBI taxonomy): domain Eukaryota; kingdom Metazoa; phylum Chordata; class Mammalia; order Dermoptera; family Cynocephalidae; genus Galeopterus; species Galeopterus variegatus. Next base: position 152,761 of record NW_007727839.1, on the reverse strand, counting down.
AGTTTGAAGATGTAAAAATTGTTTGATCTTTAAGCTGTTTCACCTTTGAATAACTCCTGGGCTACTGGCAGTATGACAGCTGGATTCAGCCTTATGCCAAGCCAAGAATGCCCTTATCAGTGTACTCAATACCCCAAACTGCAGTTACCATCCATATTTTTGTTTATTGTACAATGTTTATNTGTACTCAATACCCCAAACTGCAGTTACCATCCATATTTTTGTTTATTGTACAATGTTTATGTAACTATGCCAGAACTTGTGCTTTACTGGTGATGCTGTTGTCAAAACCTTCAGGAAATGGCTTTCAAACCCAGGTCCTAACACAGATCAGAAAGGCAGTTTTCTTATTTTACCAGTATACTTTGTTATTGAGGACAGATGGAATTAAAGTTGAAATTACCCACTCTATTCACCCTAATCAGTTCCAAAATGACTCTTTACTATTTGGAAAAATAACATATATACCCAAAGTATAGAGATTTACTACCTACATAGGAATAATAGCCACCATTATTCAGCTCTTAATATGTTCTGGGAACTGCACTAAGTAATACAGGTGTGTGATCTATTACGTGTCTTAAGCCATGAGTTAACTTTGTGATAGTTAGGTTAAGGATCAATAAAAAGGTCACACAGTTAGACATAATTAAGTGGGAGGAAAACAGTCTGCAGTATAGTAGGTAGAGTATTTAAAATTAATATTTATGTAGCATGGTGGTTAGAGTTAGTGATACAAGTGAAAGTGTTTGGGTTTAGAATCTGGCTTCAACACTTGCTGTCTAATCTTGGGTTGTTTTTTGTAACCTTCCTTGGTTTTCTCATCTTTAAAATTATGGTAGGATGCATACTATATACACTATGCTTAGCATAGTAGTTGGTGCTGGTTGTTGGCTGGTTGGTCTATAGAGCTTCAGCCAGGAAAGCTTGTCTCTGTCCCACAAGGCCACCCATCTTTCAGTCGGCTAGCCTAGGCTTCTTCACATGGCAGTCTCAGGAAAGAATTCCAAGATGAAAACAACAAAAGCTAAAAGGCCTCCGGATGCCTAGGCTCGCTCCCACTACGTCATTCTACCACATTCTCTTGGTCAAAGCTTCTCACGTGTTCTGCTCAGATTCAAGAGGTAGAGTAGTAGCCTCTGCTTCCTGATGTGAAGAGTAGCAGTTATGTGGTTAAGGGACATGCATATATGGTGAAAGCAATGGGCAATTCATTTTTTTTTTTTTTTTTCAATCTACTACAGTAATGTTAGAAAGCTATGTGGTTAAGGGACNCTCAGATTCAAGAGGTAGAGTAGTAGCCTCTGCTTCCTGATGTGAAGAGTAGCAGTTATGTGGTTAAGGGACATGCATATATGGTGAAAGCAATGGGCAATTCTTTTTTTTTTTTTCAATCTACTACAGTAATGTTACAAAGCTGGGACCTTAGGGTAGAGAGGAGCTACTTCTGAGAGTTTTAAGTGAGGAATAACCAGATGATCAAATTTGCTTTAAGATTATTCTGTCTAAAGTGTGGAGAATAGATGAGAGAGAAATGACTAGGTACAGAGGACCCAGTTGGGGTACAATTACAGTGACCCAGGTGATAGATGATGGTGCCCTGAAATAGGTAGTGGCAATGGGACAAATGGAAATGGACAAAAAGAGAAGCTCTAATAAAATAGAAAATCAAGGGCTTTTGGAAGAATACGGCTTATTAACTTGCTCTCTTTCACATCACCAGAGTTAAGGAAACTACAGCCAAACTAAATAAAGCCAAACTACTGCAAGCCATGGGTTTAAAAGAAAAGAAACACAAAAGAAACAAAGTTTGCTGAAAATAGAAAGATTCAGCTACTGGTGACATTTATTATTGTTCAAGTGTCCAGTGATACAGTGGAATGGTGGAAAATCTATTAAGAATTACTTGATGGCATCCTTTTACAATGCCACTTTCAATAGACTTTAATTTACATTTTATAAATTATGCAATATATTATAAAGTAAGTGAAATCTTTTAGTATTCCAAAGTGCAACACTGTATTTGTGGCAGCTTAGAGTTTTGAACATATAATTTCACATTCCCTGATTCAGTAATAGGCTTTCCAAAAGGTAAGACCTGCAGAAATGTTGAAATGAGTTATTCCATCTCCTTGTCAATTTTTTTAAGAAGTAATTTCCACATTAAGTACTGTTCACGTATAAACCATAATGGAGATGTCTGATATTCTTGCAGTAAATGCCTAAACTAAGTTAACATTTAATCAGGAATGTTTGTTTAATCCTTATAGAGATATTAAAGGTAAACATTCAGATAGCAATTGGAATGGACTCTCTCTATTTGTAAGAAGTGTGTACTTTAAGCCCGGGAAAGGGTAAAGGGTCCCTTGTAAATACCTCATTAAAGCACACTGAGACTTAGGAGCTGGTACTTTTCCAAAGGAGATCAACACAGGCACTTTGGGATGTATATAGGCCTGATATGGGCCACTCTAGTACGAACAATAGCATTTAATTACTCAAACGGCAGCTGACCACTTTGAAGTAACATTGAAGTCATTGTTTTGAAGCAGTGAGGACATTGTGTTGGATCACATTAGCACAGGCAAGATTCTTTACATAACTGGCGCTTCAGAATACCAGGTGCTAAGTGGAAGGTGTACTCCCATCAGTGCTGATCAGTTCTTCTACAACATATGTAGACCAGGGATTTGCAGCCTTGTTACTATGATATTTCAGTGCACTTCCAGTGAACTCCAGAGATGCCTGGATGGTCTTATTCACAATATATTTCAGTTCACTTAATATGTACCCTACAGCTTTTTAAAAAATGATATGAAGTTTAATAAATAAAATAGTACAGTACTGTGTCTTTTAAAACTTTACTCTTCATTGGGTAGGTACATTGTTAGATACTGAGGGTGGGGGTAGAGAGGGTTATTAATTACATATAGAAATTATATTTATCCTTAATTGCATTTTGTGTGCATTGAGAATGGAGAGAGAGATGTGACATTGGAATGTGGCTTGATGAGGTGCTGGTCCATAGAAACTTGTGCCCCATTGTAATGATTGGAAGTGAGAAGAGACTTCATGAATGAGATGAGCAGAGATATTAGAAGAAATCTGTTTAGAAGAAGTTATTAAAAGTCATTGTTAAAAATAAGAGCTCTTCCCTGGTCTCCCAGGCATTAATGAGGCAGATGCCAGGAGCCTTGACCCACCCCCTTTTTCCTTCTCCCACCCTATTTCCTTCCCCGTTCCCCTCTCCCCCTCCCCTCCAACTGTTCCACAACAACATCATAGAATGTAAAAAAATAATAATATTTATAAAGAAATAAATTTTTTAAAATTTATTTATTTTAAGAAATAAACTTTTTAAATTAATAAATAAATAAATTTAAAACCATGGCTTAGGTTAGTCATGACAAGGGATATTGTGAGAAAAAACAGCTAAATAGAACAGAAGAGGAAAAGTGAGAAGATGTCAAGGTAACGGCTAAAGACAAAAGCAAAGTTCTTCAAGGCAACTTTGCGAGGGCTGATGGGATTTTGGTGGGGCTTATGTTTCGGTGGGCCACTGAAGCACCAGGGTTGAACAACATTCCTGAGGCCAACCAGACAGAACCCCTTCACACCGAACAAGCTACAGGGCAAAAGGGTGATCTTACACTTTGTTTTTTCCTTTACCCCAAATATTTTGAAGAGGCCATTGGGCCTTAAAGCCACTGGACACATGCCTGATTCCCCTCTTGATGTAATGGTCTTTGCACAGTGTTCAAAGACAGGGACTTTTAAGGATTAAGGAGCAGTAGAAGAATAGACAACATGGGAATAATTTAAAAAGTGGTGGTGGTGGGAAGCGAGGAGCAAAAGCCATTCTGATGTTAGCTCATCTTCTAATTTATGCTCTTCTCTCCTTTCAAATATTCCAGGCTTTCAGCTTTGTCCCAGACTTTTTCTACAGCTTCAAAAAGCAGCTTATGAAAAAAAAAAAAAAAAGTCTTCTTCCTAAGGAGCCGTCATCCTCCCTCCT
>NW_007727839.1:142809-148055 GCF_000696425.1 Galeopterus variegatus | reverse complement strand
AGTTTAAAAAAAAAAAAAAAAAAAGTCTTCTTCCTAAGGAGCCGTCATCCTCCCTCCTCTGCCATCAGGATGTGGTCTGAACCCTCTCATAAAAGAGAAGTCACAGCTAATGAGAAAGTGGAAGACGGCGGGGATGAAGCGGGAATCACAGTGGCAGAAAAACAGAAAAGGACATTTCTTTGCTTAATAAATATTTATTGCAAGTGTCTGCCAATTACCTTTTAAAGATTTTTACACACGTCCTGTGTCTTTCCTCCTTTTCATGTCACAGTTTATTTGAGTTGTGAAAAGTGTACGTGTCAGGTAAATGTTGATTTACATGCAAATTGCCCTTGCTAACCTTGCCTTTAAGTGAAAAAAAGATTTAGAAATTTATTAGTATCCTCATTAATTCCTGCTTTTTACAAAATGTAAATATTCAATATCAGTTGTAACTAGAAAACAGTTTGTTGGGCTTTGTTTAGCTACTTTCACCCCTCCCTGTGCCTTCCAGAAATCTGTGTTGACTGAAGTCAAGAAGAATGCCTTTTTTGGCTTGTTTTTCACCATCTCTTCTCTGTTTACAATGGGACACTGAAAGGATAAACCTCTAGTCCAAATTCACATGTTTGAATTTGGAGGGGTCCCATTATATGACCCTAAGAGAGTACTTAACACAAAGCTAAGCTGGGACAGGAAGAAGAGAAAGAAAGGGGGGTGTGGAGGAAGGGTCTGCTCACGAAACTGATGATTTCAAAAATCCATGGTTAATCCACTGGTAAATTTTAAGTTCCTACTCTAATGTGCAGAATACCATAACCTAGACCACAGTTGGGAATATTTGCTAAGATTACGTAAGAAATTTTTAACCAACAAAATATTTTGTATTCATTTAAGTTTTTCAACATCAGAAGGAAAATATTACTAATTGGATAGATGAGCACTTAGCTTTTCCAGAAAGTTCTGGGCTGTGATTTCTGCCCCAACTCCTTCAAAACCCCCTTCCCAATCCACATCCTTTCTAAAATTTCCCTTAGTGCTGCAGGNTGACCCTAAGAGAGTACTTAACACAAAGCTAAGCTGGGACAGGAAGAAGAGAAAGAAAGGGGGGTGTGGAGGAAGGGTCTGCTCACGAAACTGATGATTTCAAAAATCCATGGTTAATCCACTGGAAAATTTTAAGTTCCTACTCTAATGTGCAGAATACCATAACCTAGACCACAGTTGGGAATATTTGCTAAGATTACGTAAGAAATTTTTAACCAACAAAATATTTTGTATTCATTTAAGTTTTTCAACATCAGAAGGAAAATATTACTAATTGGATAGATGAGCACTTAGCTTTTCCAGAAAGTTCTGGGCTGTGATTTCTGCCCCAACTCCTTCAAAACCCCCTTCCCAATCCACATCCTTTCTAAAATTTCCCTTACCTAAGAACCAGGCAGTTTAGCTGATATGATATTGGCTTGAAAACAGAAGTAATCCTTTCTGGCTAGAGAGCACAGGGGAAGGAATCTGTAAGGGGATGCCGTGTAAGAGATGCTGAATCGCCCAGAGCTCAGGAACAAAGAATAATTACCAGTGTTGTTTAACACTGTGAAAATACAGTTATATATTTGCAGCAATGCTTATGGGTTAGCTAAAAAGTAATGAAAGTATTTTGGAGTTGAGAAGAATTGCAGACCGTTGCCTGTCCTCATTTTATAGGACAGCCACACAGCTGTAAACAAGTGCTAAGAAATGCCAAACACTTATCTTTTGACAGATTTATCATAAACCTAATAAAACATAAGCTTCCAAGCTCTTCCCTCGCACGTACCCCAATGAGGGCTGGGAGTTGTGAGGTGTTGTAAAATGAATGAGAAGGGGAAAGGAGCCCCAGTTGCAAACAGGAGGTATTTCTCAAGGAGCTTTTTGGAGAAAATTTCAGAAGAGATTTCAGAAACAATAGACAAGGATCTCTAAGCCTGAGGTAATTGGTAGTTATTTGATTTCTAATTTAAAGTAATTATTCCCTTTCATAAATCATTTCATATGTTTAATTTGGTGCTTTTAGGAGCTCCAATTTTCTAAACTTCAATACCTACAAAATCTGGATTATTCCTGCATAGTTTATAAAAGTTAATTCTCATTTATGAATTTAAATTGATTTAAGATGTATCACTTTTGATGATTGCTTAATATGTTTTAGGTTTATGTATTTCAATGAAAAAACTTTATTTATTAAGATGCAAAAATACATGGTTACAGGGGTAAAAAAAGATTGGAGCTTATAATATGATCATGTTTCCTTACCACCACCTGGTGGCAGTATCCCTAAAATACAGAGTGTAAATAAATGGTTTCCAGTTTCAAGTGCTAAAACAATGTTTACAAAAGGGAGTAGTGGGGGGAGCCCTTACACATGTAAGATTGTATCAAATTATGTTTTACTTATTTATTTTGTGATGGCCCTTTATTAAATCAGTCATGAATTCGATGGAATAAAATCCTGGTTTTTTGTTGTTTTTATTTTACTTTTCAGATAATACATCTGGCCTTTCATTTGTTTGGTATCTGGATGCCATTAACAGTAATTACAATAAATCCTGGGCAAGGAGAAATATTATACTTGATGCTAATCTGTTCTCACAACTTCGGAGGGGTGGGTGGGAGGCAGAGATGTCCTTTGTTCCTAATAAACACTCTTCAATGCCTCATGCTTTTAAAGAAAACATGAAAAAATATAAAATATTATCATTGATTCTATCATCACTGAGATTATAAGGATTTCTTTATCAATTGAAAAATCTAGTATATTATAACTTGGATATATTTAAAAATATGCTAATCCTGGTCATTATAATAAATTAGGAATTAAAATTTTGGAGGAAAATAACATTGCAGGCCTTTGTCGGTGTGCTGGTGATTTCTGTCTTCTGTTTGGTAGCAGGGTGGACACATTTGTGAAGATTTTACATAGATCCACGGGATTTTCTTGTGCAGGAAAGAAACTCACAGACTCTTGTGTACTAAACAGACCATTGGCAATATCTAAACAGCTGTTGGCTGTATGATACATATTTGGCTAAAAACAAACCCATCTGTATTTAATGCATTATTGCCAAAGTGTAGTAACATGCTGTTTCCAGCCTGAAAACACTGGTACTCTCAAGTGAGATGATCAAATTGAAAATCTCACAACATGGCTCTTGCACTTCCTGGCTATGTAAGCAGAAAAACTGAGTGTGCCCGTGGATGGAAGAATCTGCTTCCAGAGGCTTCAGTTTGGGACGAAAGGAGGATGGCAGTGGATAGATCCAGCCTAGATAATCTCGTCCCTTAATAACTTCTTTAACTATTTTATCTCACCTTTCAAAAGAATTCCTTAGTGTCTATTGCCTTTTTATAAATGTATTTTTATATAATCTTTGTTTTTACTGATTAAAATTAATATATATTTACTACATGAAAAAGTGGAAAGTACAAAGAAAAAAAAGAATAAAAAAGTCACCCTTTACCCTACCACACAGTTTACTTAGATGTGCCACTTCTGAGTAAAGTTATTATTTAATGACCCATTGATTAACATGACTGAATCAATCCATTTACTAAGATCATTGTACATGCATAACAAGTGAGAAATAAGAGAGGTCAGGCAACTCACTAAGTTTACTTATCTCCTAAGTGCTCAATCAAGGATTTAAACCCAGATTTGCCTTTTTCAGAGCTGGGGCTTTTGCTACTGCAGCACACCACCTGGCATTAGGAAAGTACCATTCAAAAAATACATCCCCAGAAGTCAATGAAATATAGACAAATGATTTTTATGATTATTTAAGATGTGGTTGAGATTTTAAAAACTAGATTATATAATTTCTATAACTGGAAGCAACAGCTTAGCTGGTCATGAGTGAAATATTCACAAATGTACTAAAATATATCTGCAAACAATTAGATATGGGATTTCTTAATGTCTATAATTTTAAAAAATGTGTTAGCTACTGAACTTTTTAAGTTAATTAGTGTAATGGAATTTTCCTCTAAATACCAGCACTTATTTTATTTGACAAAATACTGAACAATTTGGGAAGATTCTTGTAGTTTTTCGTGATTTGAATAATGCATAGCTTTTTCTCATTATAGGCAAATGTTCAAATCAACCTCAAAGAAAGCTTCACCTGGAAAGCTCTAACTAAATGAGCATTTTTCTCTGCCTACCACAAGCACCGGCTTCTGTAGTAAATAGTCAACAGCTGGAGTGGTAACAAGGAAATCTCAGTGCAACTAATGAGAGCCCTATATTTCACAGCTCAGAGGCTGCAAAATAATTTTTTTTCTCTCTCTCTAAAAAAAAAAAGATATTTACAAAAATCTCATTTCTTTGAGTATAACTCAAGGAACTGTTGTTTTAAAGGAATAAACTGTATACCAGTAATCAAATTCATAGAACTAGAAGATGTAAATGAAGATAATTTATAAAGTGACTGGTTTTGCAATAGGCAATGTCCCAATCCCTTCCAAACAACCAAAATGTTTCTGGGGTATGNAGACTTTTGTTTAATTCAAATTTCTCTCCTATACCCAACCTGTGTTTGGTTTTGCTCAAAAATGTTTAGAAGAAATAGTTCAGGCATCTAAGATATACTGCTATTGTAAAATTCTAGGACAATTGGAGAGACTTGGGCCAAACATAAGGTCATAATATTCGTGTACTAGAGAATAATTTGAATACTCACAAGAAAAGAGAGACAGGAAGAAACAGAGCGGGAAATAAAAGAGGAACGTGAGTGAGACAGAAAGTGAGTTGAGAGGGGGAGTTGAAATACCAAACATTTAGAAAGGTAGAAAAAGCATAAGGGCAGAATAAGGTATGAGCGTAGGAGCTACATTTCTCAAACTGACTTAGTCCTCAAAGNTGGTTTTGCAATAGGCAATGTCCCAATCCCTTCCAAACAACCAAAATGTTTCTGGGGTATGATTGAATCTAACAATGAATATTTTTTAAAACATTACTTTTTCCTACTTCACAAATGGAAGAAAGGATGGCAACATTATCTATGGAAATGTTCAACTACATGCTGCTAAACTGCTTGATATGGAGAATATATTAGTCCCAATACACTACAGCATCCTCAAATATATATTTTTAAACATGTTGACAAAATGCCACTTCTCCAGGAAGCCGTTCTAAATAATTCAAATTACTCTGCAAAAATGTTGGCTGAGACTTTTGTTTAATTCAAATTTCTCTCCTATACCCAACCTGTGTTTGGTTTTGCTCAAAA
>NW_007727839.1:138741-141122 GCF_000696425.1 Galeopterus variegatus | reverse complement strand
CTTAGCCTTCAAAATCTGGTATGTATTTTACACTTACAGTACATCTCCATTTTGACTAGTTCCATTCAAAGGCTCAATAGCCACATGTCCCAGTGAGTGACTAGACTAGCGATCAGTGCAAATATGGAAGAACTTAAAGAAAACAACAATATAAGAAACCTGTGTAGACACGAAACCCCTTTCACCCCTCAAATAAGCAAAGTAGTGTAGCAAACTTTCTGAACTTAAAACCTCTTCTTCATCAATTGTTTATTCTAGCCTGGGGTGTTTTGTAGCTTCAACTGTAGTGAGAAGAAATAAAAGTCACAAGGTGTAAACTTGTTTGCCTTCTTCCTCTCTTCCTCAAAATGTCTCTATAACCATACCCTCTTCACAACTTCTAAATAGCCAAAGGTTTTTACAATTCTCTCTTCATTTTTCTTTCAGAGGAAGAATTGTTTCCCTTCATCCCAAGATGTAAAGCACCAGCTACTCTGCTTCTTTCATGGCCTCATTCTATCAAACACTATTTTGTGTAGCTTCAGACTCACTTTCCACCACATGAAGGTGCAGTGCACTTGACCTCCCTCTGTGCTTGGTCTCCCTTAAGCAAACAAGGGCTGTACACACACATAGACCCCAAGGAACAAAGTTTAAAGCAAACCTATTTTTGACTCAGTTATCACTTGATGGCTATCTTTGTCTCATTCTTTTCAGAATCTCAGACAAACAACTGACTCTTCATGACTCCATGTAGTCCTCACTCATCACTCACTGTTTCTTAATTCCTGAATACTGGCTCACATCCACTGATTCCCCTGAAATGGTGTTCCCCAAGGTTGGCATCAATCCTCTAGTCAATTGCCCCATCACACAAACAAATAGATTGGTGATGATGGTTGAGCAACTCTGCAAATACTCATATGCTAAAAACCATTGAGTGGTGTACTTTGAATGGGTGAATTGTATGGGATGTAAATTATATCCCAATAAAGCTGATTTATAAATATATGTGCACACATACATACATAAACACATACACACATATGTACATGTACGTGTGTGCATATATTGCATATATATTTAAAGAAAGACAGAGACAGAGAGATCAAACATTCCTGCAAAAACATNAGACTTTTGTTTAATTCAAATTTCTCTCCTATACCCAACCTGTGTTTGGTTTTGCTCAAAAGTGTTTAGAAGAAATAGTTCAGGCATCTCAGATATACTGCTATTGTAAAATTCTAGGACAATTGGAGAGACTTGGGCCAAACACAAGGTCATAATATTCGTGTACTAGAGAGTAATTTGAATACTCACAAGACAAGAGAGACAGGAAGAAACAGAGCGGGAAATAAAAGAGGAACTTGAGTGAGACAGAAAGTGAGTTGAGAAGGGGAGTTGAAATACCAAACATTTAGAAAGGTAGAAAAAGCACAAGGGCAGAATAAGGTATGAGCGTAGGAGCTACATTTCTCAAACTGACTTAGTCCTCAAAGCAATCATGTAAAAGAGGAATTATTGACCTTCATGGTATAGTGTTGTAGCAAGATGGACGATGAATATGAGTCAGACTGAGTGCTTGTTATTTGGGTGACCTTGACAATTGATGTTAGAAAGTTTGCTTCAAAGGTAAAATGGGAATTTTTGAGCCTTCAGATATATGAACTAGCATATGCAACAGTATCTAAAACACTATGTCTTCTAGATAAGCAGATATTTGATTAGTGATCATTTCGGCTTTACAGATTAAAGTCAGCTTCAGAAAGGTTCAAGGGAACTCAGCTTGGAAACCCATTTGGGGTTTTTTTGGCTTTCAAATGTGTGTAAGGCACTCAGCACAGCCCTAGCCTATTGTAGGTGCTCACTAAATGGTTGCTGTCATTATTATTGTGCACTTTGCTCCCACATTTGCCAAGGTCTCATTTCTTCTCACCAATCAGGAGTCACTTTGTCATTGTCTGATGAGATCTAAAAAAATATTGCTATGAAAATTCATTCTTTGATACGAAATAGTTTAATTTGCAAAAAACAAGGTGGTCCATAAATACTTCTTATTGGGTTTTCAAAGGTATATTAATATGATATTTGAGGGACTGAGAGGTATCATCCAACTAGTAACTAAGACAAACTAAGTAGACATGATAACAGGTCTGGAACAGTATTGCCCAATAGAAATGTAATGAGAGCCACCTAAGTAAGTTAAAATGTTCTAGTAGCCACATTTTTAAAAAGAAACAAAATTAATTTAACCTTAAGCAAATATATTCAAAACTATTATTATTTCCATAAGTAATCAATATATAAATGATCTTTTTTGAGATTGTAATTTTATTTTGTCCTTAGCCTTCAAAATCTGGTATGTATTTTACACTTACAGTACATCTCCATTTTGACTAGTT
>NW_007727839.1:131344-137225 GCF_000696425.1 Galeopterus variegatus | reverse complement strand
TGATTTATAAATATATGTGCACACATACATACATAAACACATACACACATATATACAAGTACGTGTGTGCATATATTGCATATATATTTAAAGAAAGACAGAGACAGAGAGATCAAACATTCCTGCAAAAACATGGATTTTATTACCCATTTCCCCTTCACCCAGCTGCTCCTTTCAGCATGTCCTTCATCCCTATACTCCTCTCTTGGCTTCTATTTTGCTACTATCCTAGTCCTCCTACTTCTCTGATTGTTTCTGCCCCATCTCTGTCACTGGCTGTCATTCCTTCTTATCTCCACTGAACTTGAAGATTTCAACAAAGATCTGTACATTTTTCCTCTTCCATACTCTCTCAGTTACCCATTCCCTCTTATCACTTCAGCTATCATTTCTCTTTTGAGGAGATCTATGTATCTATCCCCTACCATGATCTCACTCCTAGAATTAAAACTTGATCCTCTTCTGACAGTCTTTGCCTGGATATCCCTATTCAAAGATAAGTTTGGCCTCCGTCTACAAGGTAAGTATTCTACATTGCTTGTTTCTCTTTAAATTTCTCAGGGAAATCTAATTATGTAACCAAGATTTGGGAGGATAGAGAACTGTTGGCATTTCAGCCTCAGAACAGAGAAGAGGTCGGCTTTTGGGAGGGCAAAACACAATAGTCTAGGCATGAAATGGTGTATGAAGCCATATTACTGAGCCTGTCAAGCTATATGACTTTCTGTCTTTCTGAGCACAGTTCGTACTCTCTACTTCCTTTCCTGTACATTCCTTAGCCCACTAAAATCTGATTTTCATTTCCACCACTTCTCTAAAACTACCTTGGCAAAGTTCATTAAGATGACCTCATTGCAAATCCCCTGGATAATTTAGTCCTCCTCTTATAAGAAAGCTTTCAATGCTCATACTCCTTGTAGAAATACATTTCTCCTTTTGAAACAAACACATTGGGTTATTGCCCTACCTTTTATTCTACCATACTTTTCTTCACTGGTTTCTCTTCTACTCTCCACATTAAAGCTGGTGATGAATCTTTCTTTGACCTTTTTTTCAATCTATATACTTTCTAGTGGGGCAGCCCTTCTTTAACTCCCATTTTCACAGTGAGGTATCTCTTTTCTATTTTGAGCACTGATCCCCTCTTGACCACTGAATTCAACCACCAGCTAGATATAGTTATGAGGCTGTTCAACAGGCGATTCAAACCCAAGTGTCCATAAGTGAATTCTTTACCTACCACTCATTCCCAGCCAACTTCTCCCTCCTCTGGGTGTCCAAATAATATTTGTGAAATAAATAAAAGAGAGAAATGAAGGGGGAAAATTGGAAGATGAAAGGTCAGGAAAGTAGAAATTGTGAATTCAGCGAGTACAATATTGACATCTATTGAACAGTTCTCCAATAGTTATTCGTGGTCATAAAGAACTGCAGTTTAATGAATTGTTTAAATTCATATTTAGGGAGGCTTCTGATTGCCATTACCCTTTGTGTGCCCCTCGAATTGGGTTAATCTTTAAAGAATATCATTGTAACTTTTCTGCGGGATCTACCCTAATCAGTGTTCCAAGTGTACGATCTAGTCCCCAGGAATAACTAAGGCATCTTCAGGGACTTAAGCCTTGTTCTTGATAGAAAGACCACAAAGATTCAGGGCCAGACTTATAGCAGTTATTTTAATATCAAACACATTCAGAGCACTAACAATGTGTGTGGCATTTTCTAAGTACTCCACCATGCATTAAATCATGGATTTTTATTATCTGCTACTCCACAACATAGATACTGTTATCTTAATTCCCTTTCCTTCCTGATAACTGAGGCACAGGGAAGCTAAAAGAACATGCCCATGGTCACACAGGTAGGAAAGTGCCTCAAACTGGATTTAAAGTCAGGTGGTCTGGCTCTAGAACCTAGGTCTTTAACTACTATAATACCTTATCTCTCTGGTGGGTGAATAAGTAAATGCACATTTAGTGTGATTTCAGGGATACCAGGAAGACTCAGTTCCCTTGACTTGGCCCTCCCATCATCTATTTGCTGATGCCTAAAATTCCAGGTCATAGCTTAATCCCTTTAGTGAAACACAGTGATCTCTATTCAAATGCAAATTAAACTTTATCTGTCCTTTATACCTTGGTACAAATTGATTTAGCAAGACATTTTGTGACAGCAGATTTTGACAGTAGGAATGACCAAGAGGACACTGAGACTCAGATTATAAAGTAGGAGCACTCTGCTAAGAGGCAAACAAGTAAAAGGAAGGCAGACTGAAGTTGCAAATGCATCTCAGCCTTGACTGGATTGGCTACATGGATTTAGGAGAAGTTTCACTCTGTGTGTGTGTGTGTGTGTGTTTTGGGGAGAGTGGGAGGGAGGTCAGAACAGAGACTTTTTTTGTCTTTCTTTGGTGTACTGAAGGTTTTAATATATCCAAGAAGAAGGTCAAAACTTGCTATAGAAGGCCTAAATATGCTATAGAAAAGAAAAAGTGTACAGGTTCGAACCTAAGGAATATAATTTTTAGGGGTTTGTGGAATTGTTACAAGGTAATCTTTGAATTTGTATGTTTACCAAGTATTGCCTTTAGAATAAATAAACAGTAAGTCCCACTCATATGCATACTACTATTTCTCAAACTTTATATTAGATTCTAAATTATAAATTTATTTAAAAATAAATCATGGTGTTTTTGCCTTTCTAGACTTTCTTAAACAATTCAGAGCAGGGATGCATGAAGAGGCTGCAATTTTTTAACCTCATACTTGCATTATAAATCACTGGTATAGAGAAGGAAGTCTGGAATCAGGTTGAACAAGCCTGATATTCTTCTTTGTGCCTTATTAACTAATGTAAATGAGGATGATGAACTCAGGATAGTATCTTTTCACCAATGTCAATTCTGGAGTGAAGAGATAGAGATTGAGTGTAGGAAGTAGAAAGAATGTATTTCTGGATCAGCACCCTGATAGTGCACCAATATCCAGGTGGATATGTGTGTGCACTGTTGTGCTTTACTGTTACATATAGCAACACAACCTTTTCTTGCATTCTTTTACCTTTGCCTCTTTAATACAGCAATTAAAACACTTGTAGCACCTAACAAATCAAGCCGTGTTTTTCTAACAATTATCATATCTAGATAGAGTAACAAGATCAGTGAAGTCATGTTCATTGCAATACCCATTGCGCCATAGACATCAGCTGCATTTGGGATCAAATCAGGCTATTAAACCACAGGCCAGAGCATCTGTGATTTGCATGAGTAATTAGAAATGATTAATAGAATTCCTTGCTTAATTAAGCTTATCTCATAAGGGCACCTCTTGAAAACTCATAAGCTTGACAATTCATAATCACCCTGGATATGTTGGGTATAATATGTTTCTGGCTCCAATGAAGAATTTTTTGACTATTTAAAATAAATTGGATTTAGTGGCCCAACCAACATGTGTATTAGATATCTTGGAAATTTAAGAATGCTGTAGAACAATGTAGAAAATACAAAATGATATTTCAGGCAACACTATAACTGACGATGGAATGTAGATTGTTTCAGTGAGCCTAGCCACTAAGATGTGTAATTTTTTAATGTAAGCATAGCAACATTTAAAAACAATACTACCATACCAGCCAGCCACAATAAATAGACAGACAGACAGACAGACAGACAGACAGATAGATAGATACAATACTCAGTCAAATGTTTGCTTAGTTTTTGGTTTAATAATTAAGATGAAGAATGAGAAATAACATGTTAAGCAAAGCCATAGAGTGATTGCTGCCACAAATACAAAAGAGAATGAAGACTAATTTTAAACGTAAAGGGTGTATAACAAAGTGAGAAAAATAAAATATTTTTTAAAAAAACAAATATGCCAAATATCTTAGCTGTGCTTTTTGAAGTCAGGGAAGATGAGTTTAGAGCAAAAGTTTAAGAGGTAAACAAAGCACTGAAAGACCTGGAGTCTATCTTAAACTCTCTTGTTAATTCCTGGGAAGCATAACATCTCACCAATGTTATTTATATTCACTGGTCTGATTCTTTATTGTCTTTCAGAGCAAACTCCCCTTAATTTTACTGTCTTGTGGAGCAGTTCTTTCTCCTTCTTATTCCCCTCTTTCTTTCAGTTGATTTCTTCATCTGTTTTTAATTACCTTCCCTATTTCTTATCAAGATAAATGCCTCAGCATGACCCAATAAACAGATATTTTTGGAGGTACCAAGAATTTTAAAGGTGCAAGTGCATGCTTAATTTTTGGTGTGTAAAACAGTTGTTAACAAAAAATAAAAAATATTTAAAAAATACTTCCCATAGAGTATTTTTAACAAATGCATTTGGTAGGATCTACAGAGAGCTGAAGAGAGTGGACTTAAAGAATTGGAGGGATGGGCATTGGGAGCCAGTAGAGTCTTCTGAAATAGGCAATGAGATTATTACCCATGAAATTGTTTGCTTATGTGTTTAGTAGAAGGTTTGATTGCATACTCCAATCTAGATATATTATTCTGTACTTGTACAGGTATCTGGGTTCTAGAAAAGTTTCTTTCAGCAAACAAGAACTCATTGTTCCAGCATGTGGAAGTCTGAAGTTTAAAAGTAACTTTAAGAAAGCCATCTGTGCTATTAAGAGATAGAATTCAAATGCTTAGCAAAGGTAAACACGTTTGTCACATGTAAGGTATCAGATTTTACTGCTATTTAAGAAAGGCATGCTACTTAAGAAGTTATTTTTATACAAAGAAAATAGAACAAAAAAGTCAGTAAACAGTGGCTAAGGTGAGGAATTTATTCAGATCCACGGTTTATACCATCAATCCAAACAGCTAATGTGCCAAGCATTGTCATTCAAATGGGTCTGAAGTGTGTTTTAAAGAGGAAATGCCTATATTGGATACAATTAATCCATTTTTCTCATGAATGGTGCAAGGTTACAGCTTCCTTTTCTCCTTTATCTGCTCAAATATGATTTTAAGAATGCTCTTAAACTCCACATAACATAAATAAGCAAATGCTATGGCTTGAATGCCCCATCCAAAACTCATGTTAATTAAAAACAAACAAAAAACTCATGCTAAAAATGTAATTGTCATTGCAACGTATTAAGAGGTGGGACGTTTAAGAAGTGATCAGTTCTTGAGGGCTCCCAGTGAATGGATTGCCATCGTTATCACAGGAATGGGTTATAGTGGGAGTATGGCTCCTTTTCTGTCTGTCTCTCATGTGAGCTTCTTCACCATATGATGCTTTCTGCCATGTTATGACACAGTAAGAAGGCCCTCACCAGATGTGACCCCTCAATCTTGCACTTTCCAGCATCTGGAACTGTGAACTAAATCAATCTCTTTTCTTTATAAATTACCCAGTCTGTGGTATTCTGTTGTAGCAACAGAAAACGGACTAAAACAGGAAGCATAACTTAAAACTTTTCATGTGAAGGTGTGTAAGAACAAAGTCCCTAATCTCAAGAAGTTTTAAAATTCTATTTGAGAGGATAAAACAGAACAAATAAAAATCAGAACAAGAGGGAGAATGTGATAATTGCTGCGAGAAGACATTTAGTCTAAAAACTGTGATGTTCTTGTGCATTTTGCTACAGGACATATATTGTGGCGTTGCAATAAATATTAACCTCTGTCCATGTAAATGCAAGAACTGTGCATTTCTAAACTTAACATGTTTGCTACAGATCACTAATGAGCTTATAATACTGTCCAAAGTCTCTGAATGTGGCATTTTGGTTAAAACCTCTTAAGGACTAGGTCCTTCGCAGTTTTAGATCTCTTACCATGCTACTATGTAATAGGGACTCAATATTCACTTGCCCAGGTGAGTTGAGAAAGTTGAATCTAGTTGAAGGAACTGTTGTTTAGAACTAG
>NW_007727839.1:120532-130690 GCF_000696425.1 Galeopterus variegatus | reverse complement strand
CACTTGCCCAGGTGAGTTGAGAAAGTTGAATCTAGTTGAAGGAACTGTTGTTTAGAACTAGCAATTTCTCAACTCAGCATGGGCATGTTGTTGACTGCATGCTCATTGATGTAGGAAAAGAAAAATAAAATCACTGGGCTCAAATGTTGAGGATTTCACTATGGAAGGGTAGAGGGCTTATGTACAGGAGAAATGACATGGACTGCTACTCACTTTTCCAAAGACACTTGCTCAGTGATTTACGGTGAGCCAAGGGAGAGCTAGTCTAGATCCTTAGCAGGTGGTACAATGGAAGGAGCATCAATCTGTCTTATAATCTTGGGTCTGCCATTAATTAGTGGTGTGATCTGGATAAAATCCTCAACCTTTGTAAACTCCAGCATTTTCATCCTTAAAATAAGATGGAGCAGGACTTGAATTAGATGATTCCTAAGATCTCTGACATTTCCAAAATTCTATGACAGCACCTTCCAAAATATGTTCTGTAATAACTTGGTAAATATCCTATGAGAGTGTATACCGAGACAAAAGAAGTCCACTGAACACTTGAATAAAAAGGAATTTTTTTCAATGACAGCACTTCTACTGATTTTAGTATGCTAATCTGTATTTTGTGACTCTCCAATAGCATCTTATCAAGATTATGTGACTATGAAACTTTTTCTTTTTATGTAAAAACTATTAACAACTAAAGGCATGGTCATCTTCCACAGAATAGAATTTGGGAAATGCAAGTTTACGATGCTGAACATTCCTTGGTAGAACATAGGCAGAACTCATCACAGCAACTAATATGCCAGCTAATTCATACATTCTTATCAAATGCCTACTATGTGAAAAGCTTTCAAATCTATCTGAATCATCACAACAAATCGGTGATGTCGATGGTATTATCTCATATAATGGGTGAAGAAATTGAGGTCTGAGGGATTACATGATTTACCCAATGTCACAAAATTAAGGAGTGAATCTGAAATTAAGATTTTTTTTGTTTGTTTGTTTTGTTTTCAATAATTACATTAAATTTATTTTATTTTATTTTTTTTATTATTTTTATTTTGTCAATATACAATGTAGTTGATNGAATTTTTTTCAATGACAGCACTTCTACTGATTTTAGTATGCTAATCTGTATTTTGTGACTTTCCAATAGCATCTTATCAAGCTTATGTGAGTATGAAACTTTCTATTTTTATGTAAAAACTATTAACAACTAAAGGCATGGTCATCTTCCACAGAATAGAATTTGGGAAATACAAGTTTACGATGCTGAACATTCCTTGGTAGAACATAGGCAGAACTCATCACAGCAACTAATATGCCAGCTAATTCATACATCCTTATCAAATGCCTCCTATGTGAAAAGCTTCCAAATATTGTCTATCTGAATCATCACAACAAATCGGTGATGTCAATGGTATTATCTCATATAATGGGTGAAGAAATTGAGGTCTGAGGGATTACATGATTTACCCAATGTCACAAAATTAAGGAGTGAAGCTGAAATTATAACCTAATATTTTGAGTCTACAGTGCTTTTTGCCTTGCCTCACAACCTGTCACAACCACCAAACCCTGTCTTTTACCTTTTTACCGCAGATTACTTCCGCAGGTTATTCTGAGGTGGCTTTCTCTGGATGTGGTACCCTGCACAAGGGTCAGTGCCCATTGGCCATTCAAAAGAGAACAATAACTACCATTCATGAACAACATGGTGGGGGCCATAGCCCTATAATATATAATAGTTCAAACACTCAGGGGGACACCTGGGGGAAAGGTATTCCTGTAATTACTTCTGGTGATTCTGTACACATCATATTCTAAGAAAGAAGGAAAAAATAAATACTATATATTTCTCCCACCTTGAGAAGTTTATTCTCTAAAGAGGCAATTTTATTATATTTATTTGTTTTAAATTTATAAAATTCATGTCTTTTTCAATTATTCACTTTCTATGAACTTACACTCTCAGAGCAGGCTGAATTGTTTATCTTCACAACTGTTCTTGAAGAAGAATCTCATTCTTATTTTATAGGGAGGGAATTGATACATTGTGAAATTAAAGACTCATGATATCTTGACAACTCAGTGGTAGCCCAGGATTCAAAGACAAGTACCTTGATTCTCTTGTTTCTTAGCCTATTGCATACCACTCTGAAACTCAGGTGTTCTGTCTCTCCAGCTTCTGGGTGGAAAGTAGGATGGGCCTCAGTGAGCACAGGTTTTCTCATAGATTAAAAAACATTGGAATTGAAGAGGACAGAAAAAAGAAAAAATAATCAGCCTTAGCTGGGTAAAGAACTTTTTGACAAACTTACAGGGGATATACCCTGAATCAAACATATACTGAATATATTGTCTTATAGTTACCAAGAAACCCAATCAAAAAACAAAGGAATTCCAATACTGATTTTTTTCCAAACTGAGGTTCTATTCACAAATAAATAATTTTGAAAGATGGCATTTAATAACAGCATTTTTTCAAAATAAGAAATTAACACATCTTCAAATTTGTAACCAAACCATAAATGCTAACATTTTGACTACAGCAAATGCTGTCACCAAACATCAGGCAGTTGGCCTTAATTGGCTACACTGTATTTTCTACCTGAATCAGTGTATTCTTTCTCCCAACAGTCCCATAACGAGAGTATGATGGAGGTGATTAGAGCAGCGAAGGAAGAAAACAACTAATAGAGGATTCAGGAAACATTCTGTGTCTTACTTTCCCCATTTCTAAGCTAGGGATAATTACTCTTATTAATTAATTAGTTGCAATCTAGATAAACAAGCTTCTCTAATACATTGCAATTAAATGGGATCTATTCCAGGTCAGGAAGTTTTTAAAGAAGCTTGTGATTTTTACTTGTCTCTGAATTTTCTAGAACTAACTGCTATGGTTTAAATGTCCTCTACAAAACTTATGTTGAAATATAACTGCCAGTGTAATGGTATTGGGAGGTAGGTCCTTTAAGAGGTGATCATGTCATAAAGGCTCTACGTTCATGAATGGATTCATGCTGTTATCATGGAAGTTCGGCCCCCTTTTCTTCTCTGTCTCGTGTACGTGCTTCCTCACCATATGATGCCTTCCACTATGTTATGACACAGCAAGAAGACCCTCACCAGATGCGTCCCCTCAGTCTTGGACTTCCCATCCTCTAGAACTGTGAGCCAAATAAATCTCTTTTCTTTATAAATTATCCAGTCTGTGTTATTCTGTTATAGCATCAGAAAATGGACTAAGACACTGATTCTTGCTGAAAATACAGTGAAAGAACAGTTAATCCTAGAAAAGAGATCAGATGACTTTATGGGATCACTGACTATAGGTCTATTCAAGCACTATAAAGTAGTTAGTTCTGTCTTGGCCAGAGTTACCCAGACAGAGTATATTACACTTGATGGAGAAATGGACTCAAATCCAAAGTCTGGAGTCCTACTGTGAACTCTGTCACAGTAATGGTGTGGCTTGGGCAACTGACTAAACTTTTCTAAGCTTGACTCCCCATCTGTGGCCATGGTGGTTGCCTTGTCTGCTTCACAAGGTTGAAAAATGGATAAAATAAAATAATGTATGAGAAAGTTTTGGAAAGTATAAATTGCTATAGAAACAGACACATAGAGTACATAGTTTGTGGGGTATTTGACCCCTTGTCTATCTATGTAAAATTTACCTTCTCCATGGTGACATCTGAGACTTTTTTATTTATAGAAAGGCTGAATAGAATAAGACTTATTCCATGGACTGGTGACAGGCTGCACAGATGCATGCCTGCAAAAGATTTTCGTAGCTATTGCTGTGTGATACCTTCATAGCTTCCTCAGCAGAATTACCAGACTCCATACTGTTGTAAACAGTTTTGTGCTATTCACCCTGTAGCCATCATCCTCCATCTTTAGTGTGTGGGTGAGATCAACCCAATCATCTACATGGTAAAAGCATGGAATAAACTGAAGTGAGAAGTAGGAGAGACTTAACAGCAGACATGTCACCAATATTGTGGTGTGGTGCCATTAGCTGAAAGATAAATTCATGTAACAAATTTTCTGGTGCCAGGGTGGCTGGAGCAGCACTGATGATCATCAGGGAAATGGAAAAGATTTATGTGGAGTAAGAACTTAAACACTATGCACCATGTCTTTATACAGATGCTCCATTTGAGATACGTCTGGATAAACTCCTTGTAAATTGAAAATATTGTTGTCAAAAATGTATTAAATACACCCATCCTCTGAACATCATAGCTTATCCTAGTCTACCTAAAACATGCTCAGAACACTTACATTAGCCTACAGTTGGGCAAAATTATCTAACACAAAATCTATTTTATAATAAACTGTTAAATTTCTTATATAATTTATTGAGCATGCTACTGAAAATGAAAAACAGAATGCTTACATTGGTACTTGAAGTACGTTTTCTCCTCAATGCATATTACTTTCACACCATAGTACACTCAAATAATCATGTTGACCCATTGTAAACTGGGAGCCATCTGTGTACCCTAACAAACCTGAGCTTCCTCATGTCCCTTAACACGAGGCTGGAGTCAAAGACCATTTAAGAAACACTGAAAAAACATTTCAACAATTATTAAAATATTTCAGGTGGTGCCAGGAGAACCCAAAAGCCCTCCACAAAGTCCTTTTCAGAATAGGAAGTCCTACCCAGCTTGCCAAAGTCCTCCAAGTATCTTCTCAAAATAATCAAGAAGGAAATTCGGGTTCTAAAAAATTTACAAAGAATCATGATTTTTAATGATCTCCTGTCCCACATCTTCTTCCGTATCCCAACTCCTGTCCTGCTGATCTGTTTTACTGATTCATCTCTCTCATCCTAATATTCTGGTCCCTCTTCTAGAGCACTTCAAGTTCTAATTTTTAAATCAATCTGTTCTTTCTTGGCTCTTTTAAAATCTGATGTTCAGCCCACTTCCTCAGCTAGAAAATAAACAAATACAATAAAACTAAACGATACTCAGATATCCCATAGGTTGTTGTCTCAGCAAGTTTCTTTCAATTATAGAAAGTTGGTTGGTGGGAGAGGAGAGGAAGTTGTGAATATACTCATAATATTCAATTTATAGCTACATATGAGCAGAGCCAACTGATCTTTGACAAAGGCAACAAAAGCACACATTGATGAAAAGACGGCCTCTTCAATAAATGGTGCTGGGAAAACTGGACGTCCATATGTAGAAGAATGAAACTAGACCTGTACCTCTCACCATATACCAAAATCAACTCAAAATGGATTAGAGACTTAAACATAAGACCTGAAACTATAAAACTACTAAAAGAAAACACAGAGGAAACACTGTAGGAAGTAGGACTGGGCAAAGACTTTATGTATAAGGCCCCCAAAGCACAGGAAATAAAATTAAAAATAAATAAATGGGATTATATCAAACCAAAAAGCTTCCACACAGCAAAAGAAATAATTAACAGAGCAAAAAAGACAACCTACATAATGGGAGAAAATATTTGCAAGCTATGCCTCTGACAAGGGATTAATATCCAGATTATACAAGGTTCTCAAACAATTTAACAATAAAAAACCAAATACCCAATTAAAAAATGGGCAAAGAAACTAAATAGGCATTTCTCAAAGGAAGATATACAAATAGCCAACAGATACATGAAAATATGCTCAACACCACTAAACATCAGGGAGATGCAAATCAAAACCACATTGAGATATCTTCTCATGCCAGTTGACTGGCCATTATCAAAAAGACAGAAAAGCAAATACTGGTGAAGATGTGGAGAAAGGAGAACCCTCCCACACTGTTCATGAATTTTTAGAACCCGAGTTTCTCTTAATTTGAGCACTATATATAATAGCATGTCATGGAATGTACTTTCTTGTCCTCTGACTGAAAGTGACATCAACTTGTCCCTGCGTCCCTGGTTCATTCCAATTAGTCAGCAGCACAATCCCTAGGTGCTCTGCCTCAGTGATTTCTGGGAATCAGGACAGAAAACAGCTGGGGTCTTATGCAAACTGGAGCAAGACACTGAATTATTGTTTAGTGGTAATTTTTCTCCTCACCTTACTCTATGTCCAGCTGCTAAGAGCCCATTTGGAGTTTTTACAGGATAAGATAATTGAAAACTAGTTTTCCTGTAAAATATGCTGATCAGTCACATTCACAAAGAAGAAGATGGTATTTTCCTAGACCAAAGAAGAGAGTTTTTAAATAATTTATCTGTCAAGAGTCTGAGAGAGCAATGTGCTGATTTTCAGAAACCAATAGGTCTAAGAAGATGCAAGCGGGAAGGAGTAGGAGAAAAAAATTTAAAAAGACCTTGGTTTTTCAGATACTTGTGGGAGGCTCAACCTAGTGTTGCATCCAGCATATAGAAAGTTTTCAATAATTGCTTGAAAAATGAAATAATGCTACCTGCAGGTTCTAAAGCAGGGGAACAGAAAGGGCACGGAATGATGTTTCAGGGCTGAGAATGGAGCTCACTGTCCTGAAGAGAATTCAAGAGAGAGCTGAAGGTACATAATTACTTAGTGACAAACTCAGAATCCGTGTTCTTTCCCTTAAACCGCATTACTGCCAAGGCACTCATAGTTCACCTAGTTCACCAACCTAGTACACTTAGCTCATGGAATTCAAAAGAACAATGTATTTGATGTTGCTTCCTTGATCTAATGGGTAACTGGTGCTTGGGAACCAATGTGAGCAGGGAATCAGGAGCTCCCGTCCAGGGAGCTCCCAGGGCTTCTGTCCTGGCTCAACATCTAACCACCTGGGTAAATCACTTCATTCCCCAAGTTCTTCAATTCCTGATCTATGAGAGGAGTGAGTTTCATTAAATGGATTCTTAGGATCCTTAGGCCTTAAAGTTCTCTTCTGCATCTGTCATGGGAAGTTTGTGAAAGAGAAGGAGTGCCAGCGATTGTGCTAAACTCTTTCACAGGCTTCATATTACTTCATCCTTATATCATCCCTATAAATTATGTATTACTGCCATCCCCTTTTTAAAAAATAAGAAACCCAAAGCATATCATGGTTTAGAATATGTTCAAGGTCACCCAGCTAGCAAATGACAAAGCGGAGAATCTAACTCAAAGCATATTTATTGTTGCAAATTTTATAGGCAGATTAATGGGAAGCCACCTCAGTTTCATCCTGAAAACAACAATAAAAGGATAATCACTTTAGATTGCATCCTGGTGCTTAAAATAGAACTGTGACATGAATTGTCATGAAATGATTATTTTCTCCATTGTTTCAGATATAGGTAAGTGGGAACTGCAGTCAAATCTGAGAAAAATATCCATAGGGTTTTAAGATCATCATCATGTATGTAATATAATGGTACTAAAACTCCATTAACCCTTGCTTTTGCTTCAATCAACAAAACTTTATGGAGGAATCACATGTGCACTGAATGCTGAATGGAGAACTCTAGTTGACTTATCTTAAAATCCTTGTAGTATGTGCAGGGAAAAATACGTATAGTTTGTGTCCATGAAAGTTAAAAATAATTAAGGAAGGATTTTTACATGCCTAAAATGAGACTGAGAATAATGAAATATACATCCTCTTGTAAATATATATATGTATATATACATATCAGAATATATATATATATATATATATATTTTTTTTTTTCCCATCTATTTTTAAGGTCCAAAAAAATGACTGGATCTTGGGTGATAAAATGTGAGGGTCAGTAAACACGTAATTTTTTTTTCATGTGCTAATCCTGGGGAAATTAATTTCATGCTGTTCAAGTAGAAGATGAGAAGGTCATTTCTACATTGGACCATATATTGTCTAGTCATTTTTCTGCATATAAACACAGACACTCAAAATTTTAATTACATTTTACTGGTTAGGGCTAATTAATTTCACTCAGTGTATACTCATAGTTATTACACCTCTAGATACATTAAAACACATACACGTATATACACACATACACATTTACACATACATATACACATTTGCACATGTGTGTATATCTATCATCTATCCATCTGTCACATTGATTTCCCACAGCAATAAGGTGACTGTAAACGAGAGAGACTGACACAAGTTCTTCATGTCTTACAATCATGGAAACATTACTTGGACCTCAGACTCTCAACAAGTGAGTGATATATCTGTCAGATATAGAATTAATCAAAACCATTAATGAACATGCACTGTGTGCTTAGTGCTCTGATAGTCACTATCATGAAATGTACATCTCTATACAGTATTCTGAAGCCTTCCCCTTAGACTAGAAAAGCATTAGCAATTTGGGTGATATGTTTGAAGAAATGCAGCCCAGCACCATACTCTCTGCAGGGATTTTGGGGTCTCTCTCAACAGTAACAGTGTCCTTTTCATTTTTGGCAAACAGTAAAAATATATTTAATCTTTGACTTCCCTTTGAGAGTAGAAACCACTGCTGTTCTGAATCTGGGCTTTCACAGTGAGGAAAATATGACTCCATATGGACTGAGGGACTGAAAAAGATAGTTTCTTTATGGACACAAGATGGTACAGGTTGTCACATTGCTTTGAGGAGTTACATCCAGTTACTTGGCCTTCCTAAAAATCTTAAAGAGACTCAGACCGGAAAATATGACTCCATATGGACTGAGGGACTGAAAAAGATAGTTTCTTTATGGACACAAGACGGTACAGGTTGTCACATTGCTTTGAGGAGTTACATCCAGTTACTTGGCCTTCCTAAAAATCTTAAAGAGACTCAGACCGTGTCAGGGTCAATCACTTCCAGGGAACTTAATTTGTGTATTTGGCTGCTGTAGTCATTTTCGTTCAGTTTTTTCTTTCATTATGTTTTCTTGATTGCAGCAACATTTCTTATTATAATCCAGTATTGAGGTTTTTTTTTTGAAGGTGCGAATGAATTGATCCTCATTTGAATATATATTTTAGGACCAGGTAGATAAGCAGTAGCTCTATGCAGAGTACTGTGTTTAGCACTGTCGTTTGCTCTTCTCATCCCAACACATAGCCATCAAGGGGGAGGAGGGCATTTTCATAATTTTCTTATGAATTATCAGACATTTGGCCATTGTAATAATATCCCTTTACTGATAGGTAGAACCACATATATATGAGTAATAACAGAAAACAAGTAATTTTTAGATTGAGGAGGAGAACCTAAAATTTATTATAACAGTGGGTTTGAAACGGTTAAATAGTACCACCTCATATATTGCTGAAAGGGTATCTTTGATGTTATTACTTTCATCTTAGACTTCACCAAAGTAGTGGCTCTCTTCAGTAAAGAGAATGGAATAAGATCTATCCTTTTGCTATTATTAACACAAGTCAAGGAGAAAGTATTAGGGCCAAGAAACTAGAAAAATAAAAGCATTCCTGTTGTTAAAATAAAACAGACTATACAATCTAACACTGCAGGAAGCAGTCCAGGGTTCAAATCTTGGTTCCATTAAATTCTGTTTCCCAGGAAAACTACTTATGCTCTTTAAACTGGAGAATTATTATAAAGTTTGAATGAGAAAATGATGTAAAATGCAACAAAGTAGGTGATAGTAAGTGCTCAATATATGTTAATTTTCTTCCCTTTACATTTGCCACATTTGGGAGTAAAGAAAAGCTAAAATTCCGGTAGAGTTTCGGGTTTTTTTTTTTTGTTTGTTTGGTTTTTTGGTGGCTGGCTAGTATAGGGTTCTAAAACCCTGATCTGGGTGTTATCAGCACCCTGCTCTCACCAACAGAGCTAACTGGCCAGCACTCTTGGTAGACTTTTGTAAATGAAAACACAAGGACCATCTACAAATAATAACGATACAGAATGTCACTTACAATAAAATATGGGCTAGAACTCAGTAGAAATAAGACAATACAAAGTTATGATAAGTGGGTCTTCTGTTAAGGATTGTCACCAGGGTTTTAGGGAGGAGAAAATGAAGATTGGTATTTCCCCAGGATAAGTGGCTGTGAGTCAGTATAGCATAATGGTTAAGAGCATAGGCTGGAGAGCCAGATTGCCCAGGTTTGAATCCAAGCTCTATGAAGTATTAGCTGTGTGATACTGAACAAGTTCTTTCACTTATTTGTGCCCCAGTATAAAGTGGAAATAATGTTAGTGGAAATTCAAAGTGTAGTTTTGAGGTTTACATAAAAAGTTAATATACAAGGCAACTTGAAAAGTTCA